>NW_019416395.1:406655-630620 GCF_000390285.2 Anoplophora glabripennis | reverse complement strand
TTCTTAATAGAAATTTCCAATATGAACATTTCCATTTGACCACTTCACTATTATCTGGAAGAAATCTGATGAATTACACCGTAAAAAAAATTTCACTCAAATTTCACTCAATTTTACCCAATAATGTATCAATTTCTCTCCACGCCCGATTGACTCTATTAGTATGAGTACAACTGACTGAAACTCATCAGAAATGACTGAGTTTTACTCAAATCCTAGTTATTGGTAACTATCAATTGAGCGACTTTTAACTCTATTATAAAATTAATTTAGAGTTGACTTTTTCTCTAATATGATTTAAATTTAAATGTAAATTAAAATTCATTCATTCATTTTCCAGATTTCTCAAAGATTTCAATATTTCGGTAGTGACCGTTGGTGATGGTGAATTCTTAAGTTTTAAGTTAAAACCTTTTTTACTTGCGGTGTACTGATCACAAGAACTGCATGTATCCTTGCGAGGGTACTCAAAAGATATATTAAATTTAGTATTAAATATATTCCTGTAAAACTCGTATGAGACAGGATGATTGGGAAATTTTTCACCATACAATATGTATGCATTTTTGCAATATTAAGATCTTCACTTAAATACAAGCGATTTGTTTTTTAAGGCTATTAGTGACTTCTGCACCCTTTAAATGATCGTATATGATTTTCCACATTTTCAATAGTCTGGACAGACTTTTTTTCTGGGACAATTTAGGTGCTTCCCTCTTAAATCAGGTGGAAAACTACCTGTTGTTTTTAAGGATTTTTGTAGGTGTTCCATCTTCTTTTTGCTAATTCCATGTATTGACATAAAAGCCCTGAAACATACTGGTATTTCCAAAACCTCAGTATCCCTTATAATTTTTACATGATAGGAAAAATAATTATCATGCAATAAAGCTACATTTTCCTCTTTTCTGGGGCGTCGTCGTTTAATAACATTACATGCGATCAGGCCATATAAATATATGTTCTGCTCATTATTCGATAATAAATCGTTAAATTTCTTCAAAAGTACCTTTCTTTCATCGTTACTGATTTTTTCAAAACACTTTAACCTTTTGCATTTGCAGTCGTTTCCTGCTTCATGAGTACTTAACCTCATTTTTTTATTTATCATTAAAATTTAAACTATTATTGAATCACTTTTTACTCAAACTTGGTTTTTAATTAACTAAATATTGAGTGCAAAAATAAATCACTCATAAATGATTAATTAGGATATACATTATTGAAGTTAATTCACTTCGCGGGACAGTATTAGTTTAAATATAATCACAAATGATTAAAATGATCAAAGTGCCCAATATTGAGTGAAAACGTACTCAATAATTTTACTCAATGGATACACTCCGGACCTGTATTGCTTTCACTCACACCAATTTTTTTACAGTGTACTATAAACATGAAAAGTAATGATGGTACTCATTGATTTTATTTTATAAATAGCAGTTAAGTATAAGTATAGAAATCACCGGTCTAGACATTCTTCTGGTGTAGCTAATTCAATTTTAAATTGACCATAACCTAGAGAAATTAGAAAAATTTTATACTGGTTCATTCATAAAAGTTATTATTATTTTTTAATTAATATTGTGCTATAATTTAGAGCTTTGAACTAAAGATTTTTTTTTAATTTGGTACACTTATTGGTAACCAACTACACTACAAAATAGTACTCTTATTAACATTAACCGTTGCCGAGAAAAATGGAATTGTTATTTTGGATCCAGAAGGCCTTTTTGTAAGATTTTTTGTTATACATTTTTTAATCCTTTGCAAAAGTGCAAATTATAAATGTAATTATAAAAAATTATAATTAATATTCTAATCAGTAAGGATCAATTAAATCATTTAGAGCTTAAAAATTTTAATGATTTTTTGTAACTGCAGTTTATGACTAATATTGTACCATATTCAAGAAGAAATTTGTTAACCCAGAAAATTTATGTATCTAAAAAATAGTGTTTTAGCGACATATATGTTATTTTTCTAATATAACTTCTTTGCTAGACTATTTTAATATTCAGATACAAAAATATTATGGTTTTTAAAGTTATAATAACTGAAGATTGAATTAAGAATATTTTTCAAATTCTTCTAATGAGATATAATTACTACTGTAAAAAATGCGATAAATGTCTATGGCTTTAAATATAAATAATATAAATATGTATAGCATTTAAATTCAATATTCAGTTCTGTTCAGTTCAATATTGAAACATGTAAATGCAACAAGAAAATTATAACTTGATTAACACCCTCCATTTTAAATAATAGTTAATTACTTATTATTACATACGAGTGTGTTAATGAATGTTTTTATAATGACATACCAACAATTATTTCATTTACCATAATAGTACCTAACAATTAAATCAAAGTGTCGCGAGAGAGACCTGTTATTTCTGTATTTATATTATTAAAAAATATTTTTAAACAAAACAGTAGCTCTTTAACCTGATAGCGATATACAGAAACAATATTCGTACTATTTTAAGGTAAAAACAAAAGTAGTATTAATATTTTCAAGAAATCATTCAACAACAATTTTGTTTATCGTTAATTTCTCTCCAGTTTGATTTTGATCTTCAAATTTTATTTTGATTTATGTCACTTCTGCTTATTTAACCTAGCTACCTGGAGACCTAAATTTTCGCTTCTTATTTCTGTGTGATAAATCATGAAGAGGCAAATTATTCTCCTTTCTTTTTAACCAGTTTCGCGTCGTATTTCCGTACTTTTTGCCTGTCAAGTCCGAAACCTCGTCCCCAATAAATTTATAACAAGGATAACGTCACATGAGTAATTTTTTATGAAATAATTATGTCAAAAACTGTAGTAAATAAATCGTTTATCCTGAGGATTTGCATAAATTTTCATAAGGCATCAATTAAGCCGAGATGAAATAAATTTCACTTCTTAATTCTCTTCTGATAAATTGAACGTACGTAGCTGGGAAAGATCGGAATATTCGATACCGACACCGTCGCTTGACATATCCTTAAAATATTGTTGTGATTTTTGTTATTAACGCGGTTAGCATATTTGTATTCTTTTCTTTCTTCCTCGGTACATAAATACCCATAAATTTTAAGAGACAGGCAGTTGGCGGGGGGATTGAAATCGTTTTGATGTTTTTATTTTATACAGGATCTGAAACTTAAAACTCCCCAAATCTGGGTCTCCTACAATTCTTAAAATATCGTAACAATCAAGATATTAATTTGTAGTTTGAAGATCTTATTAACGCCTTCTAGTCTAAATGTTAACTATAAAAAACAAATGGCTGTCAAAAATTTAATTTTCCCATCAGATTTTTTCTGTATAAAAATTTATGACGGCATCGATTAGGTCATGAAAAGAGCTTTGATTTGACATATGGAGGGTAGTGTTTGTTGCTATAAAAGATATTTAAAGTTGAATAATAATAATGTGACAATTATTGCTACCTCGGAAACTATCAAAGGTAAAAGAAATTGTTAAATTGGAGCAAAGTTGCATACTATAGTACGTAAATTATATTGGGTGTATTTTAAGAATATACCTACTGGATGATTCACTTTTTATAATTAGGACTTTAACCATTGATAGATCTCGTCAAAATAATGTCATTTTGAAAGATACACTTTTTCGTCCAAAGGCTTCATTTTAGAGACATAAGCTCTTGAAAAAATATTTTTTGTGGTTTTTATTTATTTTTTCTGAAACTATGAAAGCCATTTGTTTTATATTTAGTGTAAAGTGTATGAATGAAAAGCTCTATCGATTTTACAAATTATTGTGAAAATAGATCAATCATAGGCGTTCGTAAGGGGCTATATAATTTCTAGGTCACTGAAAATTTTTCAAAAAGTATATATTTTTTTACTCTGCGGTTTATTCTGCAGCTAAAAGGTCTCTTACTATTTTTAGAGAAAATGTTTGGTTTTTGGAAAAAAATTACTTCTTTTGGATTCATTACACGTGAAATGATTGAATTTTTCAAATTACCTAATACAGAATAAAATATTTAATATTGAAAAACAAACAAAAATAACAATTAACAATAGAGAACAAAAGAAAAAGTATCACAACAAACAACAAAGTTCGAAATGTTGTCCTCGAGCCAAGCGTTTCATTTAAAAATAGTAAGAGACCTTTTTGCTGTAGAATAAACCCTAGTATAAAAAATATACATTTTGAAAATTTTCCAGTGGCGTAGAAATTATATTAAAAATAGAGGTTATAAAACCACCATATGGACGTCTATGACAGATCTATTTTCACAATAATTTGTAAAATCGATAGAGCCTTTCATTCGTACAATTCGGACTAAATATAAAACAAATTTCATAGTTTAAGAAAAAATGAATAAAAACCAAAAAAAATGTGTTTCTCTAAAAGGAAGCCTTTGGAAAAAAGTGTATACTTCAAATTGACATTATTTTGACGGGATCTATCGATGATTAAAGTCCTAATCATAAAAAGTAAATCACTCTGTATATACTTTATTTTAAGTCTGATAATTTTAGTTTTATTTTAGGATCCTAAGCTATTTCCAATAAATTTAAAAAATTTGTAAAAACCTTATCCTCGATACTAACACCTAGGTACGCAAGTAGTATGATTTTTGGTACCTATCGAATTTTATTTGTGATTGTTTCATCATCAATATAGATGTGTCATTGTAATCCGCTCTTCTATAAATTAACAGCCTTAAATTTCACCAATAAATTGGCCAACTTACTGAAACAATATGACGAAAATGTAAAATGTGTTGTGAAAAATTTTAACCAATTTCTCGGGTCAAAAATCGTTAATTGTAAAACCTGTTTCGTAATAGTAGCAGGTACGCACCGTGTTTTCCACATTCCTTCGTCGACTCATTACGTATTCCAGCATTTTGCAGATTTACGCCTATTATTCCAGCTTTGCATATCGCGACAATCCGCTCCAGTAGCAGTACTGTTAACGCGGGCCAGTACAGTTATTTTCCGTTATTAATTAACGTTCGGCAATCCAGAGATAAGGCACCTGTCCGTTGGAAGTCCAGCAGCACCAGAGATCTAACTGAATGAAATGTATACCCTGCGTATTTGTCAATTTCCCGTTGATGTTATCTGGGCTGGTAATTTATGAATCGTTTATGACTTTATACACCTTCGGCTCAAAGTGAGTCTGAGGTAGCTGTATGAGAAATTAGTAAGCAGTAGCGTAGCGCAAAGATTGTACACAAAAAATTGAAAAAAAAAATTCAATTCAAATAAACATATTTGTATAATGATAATAAAGATTGCATTGAAGAAGAAGGAAAGTAAAGTTTCTATATGGTTTTAGATTGAAACTAATAACGCTGACAACTTTTTAATTTTTGATTTTAAGAAAAAAAATGTCTAGAAAAATTGTATGGGACTTGAAGTTTTAAAAAATCATGTTTGGAATAAATAATTCAACATCACATCTACTGGGTATAAGTTATGTCTATTGGACGAAAGTTATGTATTTTAAATATTTTTATATATTTCCATATATGTTTGCATCAGTAGTTTTTGTCATACCACTATTATTGACTTCGTACTGAAAATGAGAACCTTGTTAAATAAAAAAAAAACAGTTGAACATCACAGTCATATACCAGATGTAAGTTATATTTTTTTCTAATGAAACACTCTCTTATCATGTTACTACTATTAAAAAACTAAATTGTAATAAAATGGAACTTAAACAGTTAAATTACCTTTACAATTTTTTTCTGAGGTGGAAGTGGAAACTAGTTTGTTTCATTTAAAAAAAAAAAATACAAAAATAATTGTAAAGGTGTTACCATATCTAAAGGAATACTTTATATATAAAACAATTTTTTAAATATATATATTATTATCAGGTTTATCATTCTCTCTTCATTACTATTTTATTTAATAATATTAACATGATAAAGAATGGAATAATGAAAGATGGAACTTTTATGATACATAAATTCGCGAAAATATGTGCAAAATATGTTTTTCCATACTCAACTGGCAAATACAATAAAACATGTTTTTATCATTGAAGAAATTAAATTTTCTTCATAGTTATACTTATTTAAACTTTGATTTAATAGGTATTAACATTTTATTTTTTAAATTTCATAATACTGTAACTTTAATACAAATGTCATTTTTATTTTAAATATAAGCGTACAACTTTTATGGAAAGCATTTTAAATAAAGTTAAAAATAAAAATGTTACAAGTGTGACGATTTTCGGTGGGAAACCCCCTACTTACATTTTTCTAATAGATTGCTCCTAAAATCTTAAATATCTAATTATTGCCGTTAATTCTCTTACAATGTTGTCATTGCACATTTCTAAATCTTTCCTAAATGCCAATAAAGGTCACTTTCCTTGTTCATAGAAGTTTATACGTGCTTTAAAGCGAACATCTGCTTAATAGGTTGTTTTATAGTAATTAAGAACATTAAGACAAATAAATAATATTTTTAATAATACTTAGATGTCCGAAGCAAAATATGGTTTTATATTTTGTAATCACTTTCTCTATTAAAATTTATTTTAAGTTGAAAAACGGTTATTCTTTTCTCTTAACGATTTCACAATATTAAAATGGAATTAATGTTATAAAGACAATACCTAATATGTGTTAATTATAATAACAGAAGCTAGTTTTATAAGATCTATATTATTTTAAAATTAATTTCATAAAAAATTCTGTACAGTTCCATGCCTTTTTACAGTAAGTAAGAATACAAGTTAAAAGAACAATAACATGGAAATAGGTTGTGAAAAATCCTCCCTAAAAATGAGGTAACTAGTAAATTCAGTAATAATTTAAACGACTTATGGTACTATTTTCTTAACCTTTCATTAAACGTCTTTGAAAACATTTATATGTAATAAAATATGTATTAAATGATATTGTGAATTATGGCGAAGGTGCCAGGTGGATGCGAAAATTTTTCAAATTCAAAATTGTTGACAACACAAACACGTTGATTTTATTGCATTCATCACAAATCAAAACGTAATTTTGTCATGCTATTTATCAATAACTGAATTCGGCTTATCAATTAATGTCACCTATTTCGGACCTAGTGATGTCACTATAATACATAATTTCGTCACTGTTGCTTGTCAATAATTTTATTTACACGACGGAATATTTCAATTTGAAGCTAATACATCCCCTCCTTCATCAGATTTTATATACCTGCTTATAATTTATTTTAAAACAAAAGATTGGTTCAATTCTTATAAAACTTATTAAATCTCACCATTGAAAAAAATGTACATATTTCAATTGTAATATTTAAATGTGGTAATGGACTATTTAATAACTCTAAAAACTCAAAAAATGCGAGTACTAACGTTTCCATAAGAAATCTGAAACGAATCGCTGCAACACTATGTTATAATTAAAATTTCACGCCTATATTAGGCATTTTAGTATTTATATTTATCCAATTGTACGTTTCTGACAGAGTAGTTTTTTACTCCCGTTGCAGTCTTATTTCTTAGTATCACTAGAAAGAACTAGGTCACTTCTTTTAATGTTTCAACACAAAATTCTTTTATTATGCACACTTCGCTCATTATTAAAATGGAAACAATTAACACATTGCGGTTATTTGAAATAAAGTTAATAAAATATACCTCGATTTGAGAGGTAAAAAATGAAATTGCATTAAAATTTTTATGCATATTCTGTGCACTTTTATGTCATACTAAATGTGGAACTGATTTTATTTATTATTACGTATTTATAAATAAAATACATATATTTTGTTACTTCTAGGAATAATTGAATAATTACACAGCGCAATTTGTTACCTAATAGGTACTCCAATTAATATTCCCGATCTCGAAAAATTCTTTCATCTCTACTAAATCGTCTTGCACTGTTAATGCATTTTTAAGCTTCGCTGCGTGAGAGGCAATTTAAAATACATAAAAAACTGGTCGTCATTCTCTCTTATGAAGATGTTTTTCATTAAAGTCGGCACACTGCGACTACTTAATTTCTAGCTGTAATTAAGAGCAGCGCTTTGGTGGTCTCCGATTACTCGACAAATTCAAAAGAAACTTGACACAATAGGAAGTGATAATACAAACACTTTTCAACAGGAAACTGACTAGGCAAAGATGTAGTAAAAACACATTAAAAAACATTGCTCCCACAGAAACAAGTTATGAAGTTACTACAGCCACTTGATTTGATAAAATATCAATCTCATTGTTCTCAAAATTGAAAACAATTAATTGCAAAGGTGCTAACATTGCTTTTTCTTACGTCTCAGGGAAACCCCATTATTTTTATGTCTGTAAATAAGTACCTTGACAATAGTAAATTATAATATAAACAATATGTGCATTCGTAAGCAAAATGAAATTTTGCGACCTTATATTTAAACATAATATTAAAAATTGGATTTATTTCAGTCTAAGAAATACTTTGCAGCAGCTCATCTGTGATCCAGTCATAATATCATTAATTTTAACCACATATTCGGAAGGCCTAATAAAAGACAGAAAATAGAAAAACCAGTCGTTTTGAATTTTGCAATTGATGCTATTCCTTATACATTTGTTTTTATTAACAAATAAATAATACTTGTTAATATATATTTAAAATGTCATGTGTCTAGGTAAAAGGCTTTGTTTATTCGTTGTCGTTCACTACGTATTAAAAACGCTTTAAAAGCTAAGTTAATGACCGAATATAGGTCATGACTCACTCTCGATAAACCTTTGCGGGTCAGCGACCAGGAGCGGCGAAAAGGGGTTTAAATAATGATTTGAAAATTTTTCTTTCACCTTAAATATGCATTTAATTTTTTTTAATTGCGTATTCGCATTCTACCCATTTTTCCCTACCTTCCCTTAAAATTAATGATATGACTGAATCACCCTGTTTAAATGGTTTCTGAAATAAATACGTTCCTTCAGTAAGCAACCTGTAGTCCTAAGTGTCACGTGTTGCAGAAAATTAATCAAAAGTTATTACGCGAAACTTAGGCCGACCCTGCATCGCCTTACTTAATCAACTGATTAATGGTTTACAATATAATAACTAGGTCAAGCTCAATGTGGTTATTTGCATGACGCGGGCGCAGACATGTCTTGCTTGCTCTAATCAATATTACGTTCTTTTATTTCAAAATCAATCAAATCGAAATTTACAAGATGTCCTTGAAATTGCTACGTGCATTCTGCACATAAGGACCAGCTTCAAAATGTTTTGTTTATTTAATTTGTTTATCTTGAAAATATGAAATTTTAGATTACAGGTTTCTGAAATGAATTTGTTATTTCTACGTACTTTATAAGCTTTTTGAAGGAACGCACTTATTTCAGAAACACCCAGTAATTGTGTAACTTAGCACAGAAACTCATTTATTTTTTTAAGAACATGAGACGCTGTTTTCCAGTAGCTTGAAAATTGTAAAATATACAAACAATTACCTGACACCATAAGAAACAATGACTAGGTATCTTATTTTTTACTTTTTACCAATAACAACTAAGCAGAAAAGTAATTACTAATCAATAAATTACACGTTTCTGGAGAAACAATAAGGATAATAATTTACATGTTTTTCATCAGACGGAGAATAAATTGTAAAGCTGTTTTTCCACGGCGTCTGTAATTTTCAGCGCATTTAATAAAATTGCCGCTAGCACTTTATTAATAGATAAATCATAAGTTTTTATGCCCACGGACAACAATAATTACATTCCTGTATGTTTTTGCAATAATTCCATTAGCGTAATCACTGTAACAAGTCTATAACTGGCTGTGTTACTATTTCAAGGACGTTTTGTACCATTTTTTTCAACGAATTCTGATGCCGTCTGATGAGTTAATTAAATCTTCCATTCATATTCATTAAACGTCTTTTAAATTAACTCGAAATCGTAGAAAACAAGTTTTTTCAAGCGGACTTTTATACCCGTCATTAGCTTAAAATCCTGCAATTACTGTTTTCCGTAGAATGTCCCCATATTGAATAATATATGGGGTAGTTATATTTTAAAACTTCGAAATTTTCTCGTAAACAAATCTTTGCTATGAAAAAGGATACAGAAAAAAATGTAATGTTAAACTTACATATATTTTTATTTAAAATTTGTGTTAAATATCTTTTCAATGGATATGATATGTACATAAACAAATGTTTCAGACATATAGATATCAAAAATTATTTCGTTTGTAAATTTGTTTACATATTTTATAATATAATTGTACCATTTTTCTCATCAATATATTAAATACATCCGCGAACTAAATCATAATCATGAAAATTGAATTAGATAAAAAATTGTATTTGAAAAGTAAATTAAAACAATTTGGAGCATTCCATTTAAAAAAATATACCTATGTTTCCATTGTAAATGAAGAATCAGATGTTACAAAAAAATAGCGCCGTTAAATTCGACATAAAGAAAAACTTAAAAAACTCTACAAAAATCGTATATGCATATAAAGAGTTTTCGTCATAGTTAAAAAAGGTCAAATCTTCTGTATCTCTTATATACACTGAAAAAATTGTTATTTAATATCATACTAACCCGTCAGTTCAGGTATGATTCATTTAAATTTAATTTACTTAATTGTTATTAATTATCTATACATAACTTTTTATAATTTTATATTTAAATTATTATAAATTTGGAAGTAGTTAGTTAAAATTACATAAACGAAAAGTAAATCTTACGCATTTCGAGACTATTTAATATTAAACTTGATGAATGGTAAATAATAAATAACCTATTACTGCTACAAATACGCTGAAACAAATAAGAACATGTTTATATCAATATTACTATGCCTTTATCAGTTACCAGCAAACTTATTAAATTAGTTAAAAGGAAATAATCCTATTTAACTTTAATAACTAATTAGTTTGACTTGAACGAGAGTTATTTACCTCGTTGTGTTTTCATGCGCAAATACTAAAATGAAGTTTGCAAAGGAGAGCTCAGGACCAGTACTTACAAACTACTGAAGCAAGCTCATTCAAGCTTGCCCATATCTATAAAATGTAACTAAACGAACAACAAGTCTAAATTGGATGTATGTTTTGAAATACCTAAGAAGTAATTTTTAAATTTTTTTAAATTTATTATGTCTTACTTTGTGTCTATTTTACTTCAGATCAAGTTTAAACTTTAATGAAACAATAATCTTTCAAGATTGTCACCAGATATCATAAAAATTACACATGTTAGACTGTATTCAAACATAGGATTATTTTACAACAAACGGGAATGATTTACTATAAACTAATAGTTCTCTCAGTGTACTCGTATAACAATACTTTTTTCAGTGTGTTTGAATTTGTATGTAAACACAACATATCCGACACTGTCCACTAAATCCAACATCACCGAGAATAAATCGAACAGGACGCAATGGCGATGTCGTCGTAAGGTTGACAGTGTGAGGACCTGGCTAGTGCAGATCTTTTAGTAAACTAAACGTGCTACATAAACAGTCTAGCAGTAGATAAGGTTATGTTTTATTAAGTGCCCGCGAAGAATGCAGTTTAAAATTTAAATAGATTCGACTGGTTGGAAGATAGAGTGGAGTCGTGATGTTCGCACTTTCGAGCCGCATACTATTATTAGCAATTCCATAAGTATTGCTCGTGTAATTTTGTATTCGTTGATAACGCGACCATTGGTCAGGGGCGGAACCAAGTCCTGAGGCGAGGAACCGACGAGATAGAAGAATGCTATTGAAAACAATAGCAGTAATTTACCAAAAACAAAAAAGATGATTTAAATATCATCCAGCATTGCTCCAAGTATAAAAAAAATATAAGTTTCCCACTAAAGAAATAAGAAAAAAGAATAGAAGACATTTGTAATGAAACAAGCACACAGAATATCAAAGATTTGTTCAAGCAATACGAAGAGCATGTACTTTCAAATATAATAAAGGATTAAAATTGCAAATAACAAACATGATAAAAAATATTAGTAAAGACAGATCTTTTCGAGGATAAATAATTACAACAAAGATTCAGAAGTTAAGAAAACTGGATGTAGATAAAATCATACGTGGATTATCGTTAGGTATCTTTTTTGTTTAGTGTCAATGCACATTCTCGTTCTAAATTCTATATCCATTACTTAGTTCAACTCCTGAGTAAACAACATTTTGATGCCACTGGTTACGCTCCTGGCCCACCAGTATTACCATAAATTCTTCGGAAAGCTACAAATAGTCACGTCTTTGAGCCCTGTGTGGCTACTTTACAAATCGGGTTGCGACACGGCGCGCGGTTCGCACCTTCTCTTAAAAATCGCCGCGATCACATAACGATACGGATAATGACCAGGGAATTGTAAATGTCACCAACACGAGCTGCTGGAGAAGTCAAATGAGTTCCCAGTTCGCTAAAAGTGGGTGGGATAGTGAAATTCCCAATTCCAACGTTTATTCAATGGCAATATCTATTTCGCGTTTTTGCAAATTTTACTGTACTTTCGATTTTATTCAAATATGGAACTGTGGTTGCTTTTGCAATGGTCTTCCAAACGCCATCTTTAAATAAACGAAAAGATTTTTTTAAAAGAAACTTCCTATAATTTAAATACAAAAATCAATAAATCAATAATAATAATAACAATAATGAACGGAATAGTAAAGATAAAACTGAGCAAAAAACAGTAAATATTACAGCTTTCAAACAACTATAAATAGATGGAAAAGAAATTTCTTAAAAAGACATCCTTCAGTTTAAATATAAAAATCATGATATTATATCGAGTGAAACGGGTTGACTTTTGGCTGATCCTGTTACGTCAAATGATTACCTACTCGTTTGGCAATCCTTAGTCCAGCCAAATAGTTGCGCGGCTTGCAAACTATTCACCCGCAGTTTTATGGTTAAGACCTGAGAGTAGGTATCTCTAGATCTCCTGAATTATTTATTGCGAAACATTGTTATGGTTTTGATTTATTGTCGATAATAACACCACGCCGATTTTATATTATACGCTAGGGTCTAATAAATCCAGAATTAATGTTAAACGGTCTAAATATAGTGCCGCGTTTGTGTTCAGGCAGTTTATTCTTTGTAATTAATATGTTCAGTGTTAAATAATATTCGCGAAGCAACACATGGGGACTACCATTAAAGGTTATGTAAATTCGTAATTAGCGTTCAGGCATTTCATATATATTAAAGCATATAATAATAAACGCGAGTGTAAAAAGTCAGTTCTTTAAGTAAAATGTAGTATACATACAGGATAATTCTGAATAAAACAAAATAAAAGTCTTGATGAAGTACCTAGTTGTCGCTGTTCGTCTTAGCGTTTGTTCCATGGATCGAATTTTCTACCTAAGGAGGTATGTTTGTTCTGGCACTTTTCGTACCATTTTTGGTAATTAAGCAGTGTTTATTTATATTATTTGTTTAGTTTACATCATCCAACAGTACTGAAACCATTTATAGGATGGGAAAAAACAAACATAATTACATGAACTACAAATATACCAAGAAACAAGATACAAAATAAGAGGAAACATATACATATACACACATATAAAACACATATGTACATAAAAGAAAAAAAACTAGTCAAAATGAATACAATATATAAATTCATATTTCCTAAACACAAAACAACAAATTAAAACTGACAAGCTACAAAAATACTTTTTTCAATGAATTATAAGAACAATTGAAAATATCAACTCTGTTCTGCAAGTTGTTACAGTTGTTACACATGAAATATAATGGCGATAATTTTAATACATTAGTACGCGGGGTGGGTAGATAAAATAAACTGTTATGTCGGGTTGCCGTTAAGGGAACATGGAATCTGAGCAGTTCAGGTAATTGGGGGTAGTCCATTTTATTATTTATAAGTTTATTCAGATTTATTTTCTGCGGTTTTCAAGGCTCACTACAGAAAATCTACTTAAGAGCTCAGTTTGAGGAGTGCCAATTAAAGGGTATCTACCATCCAGCTTAAAAGCAAGAAATTTTAGAAAACGCCGCTGAATGTTTTCTAAGCTTTCTGCATATATGTATACTCTATCCAAGTTGCCATACTAATGACACATATTCGAGTTAGGATTTGACAAAGGCATCGAAAAGCAGCATTAAGGTTTGTGTATCAGTGAAACCTTTTGAATTACGGACAACAAATCACAAATTCTTATACGAGGTTTTTATAACTTCGTTTACATGTAGGTTAAAAGTTAGTCCAGTGTCAAATGTAAGCCCTAGATCTTTAATCAAAGCTGAACGATTAAAAACTTTGCCGTTGACATTATAGTTATAAACAATAGGAAATACTTTCTTCGTAATTGTCATAGCATTACATTTATCTGCATTTAAGGGAATATTGTTTAAATTGCACCAATCGCTTATGGCATTTAAACAGTGTTGGAGTTTTAAGCAGTCAGAAAAGGTATTTATGGCACAATAAATTTTCACATCATTCGCATACAATAAATAAGATATATTGGTTTCCCCAATTATATCATTAATGAAAACTATGAAAAGGAGTGGTCCAAGAATCGAGCCTTGGGGCACTCCTGATGTTACAGAAATTTCTTCAGATACAAAACCACGGCATTCAACATATTGTTTTCTTCCTGTTAAAAAAGACTTAAAAAACTTTCGAGAGGAGGGGATAACCCTGCTTGTTCTAGTTTCTCAAGTAGAATACCATGATCCAACCTATCGAAGGCCCTAGAAAAATCGGTATACACTACATCTACTTGAATATTGTAGTCCATATTTTCAGCTATAAATTGAGTTATGCAAAACAGGTTACTTGTTGTTGATCTATTTGCCATGTTGGTATATATAAATTCGTCCTTGAAGGTATGGATACATTTTATTATTTATTATTATTATAGTGTTCACTAATGTTCTAAGTTTTTTCACCCCAGTTCCGAATCTGAACAATTTTGATATATTTTTCGCGATGCCTAGATACTGTGTGGTTTTAATTCATTAATGTCTACATGCCAGTAGTTGACGTTTAAACGCGGTATTCGGTGGCGCCGAGAATTTCACAAGGCTAGATCTCACCGGTTAAACTGGAAAGGGTAGAGAAAATCTCCACGCCCAGCGAGCTTTCATTCTGTCAGCGGTGGACCGTCGTCTCTGTCTCGTCGGATGTATAGTATTGAACGATCACAGAGCAGTATTTCAAGACGTTTGATGACACTGTTGTTGGATTTCGAAACTGGGGTAATTTTTCGAAGTTTACTCCGCTCTATTTACACGACAGCCCCGAGGTCTAATTTTATTATTACATTTCCTGAAACGATTTTTCGGCGTCCTTATACAGAAATCAACAATACCCCTACAAAGCGAAGGCATTTATGATTAATTTACCCATCAAATCCACCATTTTTCAACGGCTGACTAATAGTTAATGAAAAATAAAAGCTTCGGCGAGTATCAAATTAAAAACCAATCGTTTACAAGATTTTACCTGTCAAACGGCATGGGAAAATACTGCAAGGCGGACGCGTTCAATTAATATATAAATAAGGTAGCCACATGCACGTCTTATTTGTACACACACAAAAGTCCAGATAGATGGCCGGTAATATAGCATTATCAGGCACAATGCAAGATTGACTGGCTGGTATCCTAACCGCACCGTTTGAGTAATGGCTTGTATTGTTTGAGCGGTCGCGGAGCTTAGGCCGACGGAGGTGAAAGTTTATTTTGTTCTCTAGGCGTTATTCGTTCGCATGCACGCCCGCCGAGCGTCACATTTTAATTGAGCTTTTTATCAGAGATTATTCATAACACCTATTGAATTGGTAATTACGGCCGGTGTGTAATTATTTGTGCGCTCGCTACGCACTGGCGACTGTGTAAAATCTCCGGAAAATTTCAGTTATGTAAGTTTCATGTACTGATACTGAAACTGAATGAAATTATTACTATATGCATCAGTACACCACTCCAGACAAGGTACCTAGTCCTTAAAAATTGGCGTTTTTAATATTTTTAAGACATTATGTGAATATATCATTTTGTGTAAAAAAATGGCTGCAAAATATTTTTTCCAAATCATCGAGTTGAATGATGTGGATGATATGTGGAAATTTCAGTATCAGAACTATTTTTCTAGCAACTGCAAAGAAAACATGTATAATGATTCCGATAAATGTAAAGAATTCAAGCTTCGGGTCACCATCAGAGAGAGAATTGCTTCAGAGTTTGGTTTCTATTAAATTCAAAGATATATCACAGATTTACCCGTAAGCGACTAGCCGATACTGTTGGCTGTTGTTGGAACCGCCAGCGTAGTGACATAACAAGAAATGACAAAATTGCCAATATAAATGTAACGAATGTTCAATATTCTCATGAGAAAAGTTCCTATTACATATGATAAATAGAAAAGTAATTACGTTTCCATTGTTTTGTGATCTTGATAAGTTATCCAAGTCAAGGTTTTAGTGGGATAAAGATCAATAAATAAAATAACACTACATTTTAAATCTAAGTAAGTAAGTAACTAACTAAGACGTTATAACTATTTTTACTGTGAAAGAAAACCGCATTGAAATTGTTCCATGAATTATAAGTACACATAGAAGTATCCAGATACCATCTTCTTAATATTTAGAACTGTTAAGTTTGACAAAAGACACCTCAAATTTCGGTGAGTGAGTAATACCTATATTATTTTTATAGTTGTTTTAGGATTTTTCAATTTCGGGTTTTATGGTAATTGTGACAGGAACAATTTTTTAGAATAATTGTAAACGTATTTGCTTTTTTTTTAAATTACATATTTTAATACCTTAACTAATTTTATTAAAAACATTGTTTGTATTTCAGAGCCCTCAGGATGGTGTAAAATAACACCGAAACGTTGGCAATGATTTAAAACATAGTGTTCTTTTATTTATTGATCTTTATCCCACTAAAACCTTAACTTGGAGAAAAGTAATTGTCTCATTTATTGACTATTTGGTATATTTTATGTTTATGTCATTTTATACTAAATTTTGCATCTGTTGCTAGGTGTTGAAAAAATGTTTAGCATGAATTTTTTGTATTTATTAATTAAAAATCATACCATTTTTCAAATATGAATTGAAACCAAAAATATGTACTCTTAATAAACATATAATCAAATTACTAAAAACGTTGCTGTTAAGCATTTAGCTTGCCACCTAGGTATTTCAAATTTATTGTTTAAGAAAAAGAATGTTTTTGGACTATGTACATCTTACAATCGTTTTCTTTATAATACAACAGTAATATGTTCCTATTATTTGTTGTTATAAATAAACTCACTTATTCATTCACTGCCATTACTTCAACATGAGAAAGATAATCTAAAATGACCAAAAAAGTTGCATATTGCAGGGCCGTAAGATTAACAGTTTTCAAAATACAGTGAATATTAATATTGGGGAGCTTCATCACAACGTGACAACAGCGCTTAACCTAACGCTACACACCTGATGTATATCACGTGTGCACTCGGTAGACTTGTCCTACGGAAAAAATGTAAACAACTATTTTTGTGAAACATTTAGTAAATTTCAAGACAATCGTTTTCCAGTTTTTAAATAAATAAAATAAAATGTATCGATTTTCTAGTACGAAGAAAGTGTGTGTGCTTAAATTTTAGCTCAAATTTTAGTAATTATGAATCTCTTAAAACAGGAACTTAACTTTTAATCAAATTATGAGTTTGAAAAATATATAATTAAAGTACCCGAAGATTCATTATTCATCCAAATAATCGTAGGTATTAAAAATAATTTAGGTACTTACTAAAAAGCAAAATTCAGTCATTTTTAAACGCACAAGTACAAAACAAACTACAACATATGCTCAAAATGTCCACCATCATTTTCGACGCACGCACGACACCTTCGAATCCAATTTTCGCGTACTTGCTGGAAAACACCTCAAAAAAGGGAAATAGTGGTACGCAAAAAACACTCAGACACAGTCCAATTCCAAATACCAACTGAATTGCGTATTGCTGGATAACTTACTACCTCGTGTTATCCGCCGCGCCATTGTCACATTGCTTTCGATTTCAACCGTCGAAACTGTCTAAACAGCCGCAAACTACTACAAACAGTTCAAACAACAATACGAGTAGACGATGTCAGGAAAGACCGATGCTGTTGGCAGAACGACCCTCACTGGACACCTAAAATTTCACCCCAGTTTCAATTTTTCCTACGAAAACGCCAGAAATGCTATAAAATTCGAGCTGGGATACGAGACCGTGTCGCCTTATAGAAAACTAAAATAACAGCCAGACTGCATGACAGGGAAGATCAGTCACGAATCATCAAATCTGGAGAGGCCACATATCAAAATCCAAACTGAAGAACAGTCCCCGAGAATGCGCGAGGACACCATGAAATGTGATCGAACTTCGACTCTGGGACCTTGCAATGAAATAACCACAGCGGGAGTTTCTGACCAGTGTGGCAAAAGATCAAAGGTATTCGTTGTCTTTCTGTACCTCGAAGCTGCCGTTGATTATTGAATAGAAAAATAAGTCCCAAGGTTCTACTGAGGATTTCACAAGACATTTCTAAAGAATCTGAAATAACAAATTAATTTCTTCGAAGTTCGTTAATCGAATTCCAACTTATATAACATAGTTGCGTTGTACGGTACATACTAATACATTATAAAAATTACAAAAATGAACTTTATTATTCTAACGGATAAAAGAAGCTTCCAAAATCTTAGGACTCTAAGAAGACATACATAAAATGCTTAGGCAAGGCAAACACACGAGAATTACCATACTCGAATTGTCCAAATATAGTAGTGCAAAGGCTCAATTGAAAGCTTCCAGCGAAACCAGTGGTATATTCACGTTATAGCCAAAATAACAAAAGCCGCGGTTCAAACCCAAAATTCAAAACAGGGCTAAGCAGAGGAAGTCGCAATGAAAAGAACCGTGACGAAAAGAAACGTCGTTATACAACAATAAATAGTGATATTTTGCTTTGGTAACACTATAATCACTCGTATTTTTTATAGAATTAAAATATGGATATAATTATGACCACTGAATAATTTTTATTCATTCATTCATTCATGGTTTTTATTAATTGAGGTTCATTATTGACATAGCTGAAAGCTGAAAATTAACCTACTTTTAAGACATTGTAATAATATCTGTACCCACTGGAATTATTGTAATATGTCTATAATTCTCAATGAATCAAATTTTTCTCCTACATTACTTATTACCTGCTACATATGGACAAAAAAAAACTCCTTGAACATATTGATATGCTATATAGCACATTTAATAGCCACAACCAAATTGGGAAGCTATTGAACTAGTCTACAGGTACAATAAATCATGTAGGTATTAAAGCATGGGTTTGACTTAAGTAGCTGTCCATTTTTCAATTTGAATTAGTTGCAAATATAAAATATATTGGTTATTAGTTGATACGGGATTAAGCAAGAACTTTACTACCCATTTTCCTTGGAGCTACTCATTTATTAATAACGTAATTAATCAGACCTATTTAGAAGATTGTGCAAAATAAGCAGTTAAATAACATTCATTATAGAAAGCTTGCTAATAACCCTTGCATTCTGATTTTCTTTATTTTCTTTTCATTAGCAATTGTTGAATACAATTTATCAAATACGTATATTTGCCTTGGGTAATGTGTAAAAGATTTTGATAATGAGATTTTTTAGGTATATATATTTTTTTAATAATAGCTTTTGAACATTTACTTTATGTGTCCCAAAATTTACACAAGAAGTAATTTTGATAGAAATTTTCTATGACCGTTATGTTTAAATGAAGCTGAATTTTGTTGATACAGCGCTCAATTTCCTTCTTTAAGACGTAGGTGATCGTGGGCTTGTTGGCATAAATCTAGAATTTAAAAAACCCCAAAGAAAAAAGTCCAACGTAGTTAGATCACATGAACTAATCACTAATCACCAAAATGAGAGATTACAAGACAAGGAAATGACTCATGCAGTAATTGAATTGTTTCTCTTACCGTATGTCATGTGGTACCGTCTTGTTGAAACCACATGTCGTCTACATACGTATCATGCGATATAGGAACAAAACACTGGAATCATGAAGCGATAGCGAGCACCATTAACTGTTATTGCCTGACCAGCCGCAATTTTCGAAGAAGAATGATCCAATGATGACTCCAGCTCAAAATCCGCTCCACGTTATGGATGCATTTGTTTTTCAACAATCACTCGTGGATTTTCTCAACCATGAGATAATTTTTTCGATTAAGGAAGCCATCAAGATGGAGATAAGCCTCATTGCTGAAGATGATTTTGTTTGAGAAATCAGGATCCACTTGTTCTATGATCCATTCAATGAACTCTCTTCTCTCTGCGTGGTCAGTACTTCAGTTCGTGAGAATACGCCGTAGAGAGCTTCTCAAAATGTGCAATTCTTGACCACGGTACCGAAGTGATGTTCTTGAACTCTCAGCAACACTCTCACGAAGTGCTTCAATGTGTTTAAGATCGCTAATTGATCCAATCTCCCTGAATTTTTAATTAATCTCTTCATAATTAATGAAGTTAAATCACTATTCAGTCCATATCTTGTTCAAAAAGTGCAAATTGTAGCTTCATTGGTGTAGCGCTCTATTTTTAATAACCGTGAAATGTCAGCTGTCACACTTTCGTTTTCTTTCGTTATTAAAACCGATATTACCCGATATTAAAATGTATTAAGCTAGTTCATACCAACCCTAAATTGTCCCTATATCACTCTCTTTAATAATCTAGGGATGGCTAATTTTTTATTTATATTATAGATAATTATTAATTGCCAGCTTGTCTATCCAGTATTTCTATAGCACACAGTAATACTTTTTTAAGGTATTATTATTACATTTTTATTAGCGATATGTATAATTATAAAGACTATAATTAGTAACTCATTTAAATAATATATGCAAGTAACCATTAGAAGCAATTGAAATGTTATAAATTATAAAATAAACCTGAAAAATCAGGTTACAATCTGAAAGTTGGTTCATTTTTGCAAAAATTGCCTTAGATGTTCTGAATAATAAGTTTTGTTCAGGAGTTATATCTTAGACTTTAGACTGATTCTCATCTAATACAACAATTCATTTGCTTTTTAACTACCTACCATCTAACCCGTACTATCGTGGTTCATCAGCTTCGTTCACCTTCCTTATCTCCATTGTTTCATTACATGATATGTGAACACAAATCGACAACAAACATCGGAATGACGGCGTACTTTTTTGCGACACAAAAAACTTTTAAGTCAATAATCACGAGGTTCTGATTCAGATGAATAGATTTGACCTTTCAAATTATGTTTGATGATTTTGAAGACTTGGGTTGGATGCCTATCCACCCACTGATTACGAAATTTGATAGGAAGTCGCTGACTTTTTTATTTGAAGCCTGGCATGGTAGGTCTCGATGGATGGGCTAGAAGGCAGCAAAGCAATGTTTTACATTTTGAGTTTTTGTTTCAAAGTTTTTAAGAAACTCAACGATAACAACGAGTATACTTTAAAATATTGAGTATGATAAAGAAAAACTTATGTTATTACGAGTAGATATTAAAATAGAAAAATATGGCATCTCTGAAAAATACATTTTAACAAGAAAGAACATTTGCTTCCTCTGACATCTAAAGATTCCGCCCATAAATGTACCTTCTTTAGCTTCTTTAAGTTAATTTAAGTTTTTTTATCAAAAGTTTCTCTCTAATTTTAAATTCAAAATATAATTAATTAAAATGTCAAAACTGTTAGACGTTGAATTTAATAGAAAGTGTTTGATATACTTTTTAATATGTAGAGTAAATTAAAACAGGTTTGCAACTATTACATACTTAATTTATTATTCTTTTTAAAGTTTACTTGGTTTGAAACTTTTTTTTGAACAAGTATTAAATTACGTATAACAACAATCCCTATAAACTGAAGACAAAAAGAAACAATATAAAAATGAATCCTATTAAACTGAGCAAAAAGGGTCGTTATTTCAGTGACTTGGAACAAATAGACTCTGGCGTTTTTCCTCAACTTTTATAGCCTCTACTGAAATTGATGTACTTAACACAGTAGCAACTGGATTTCTTGAAAATCATGCTCCCTCGCAACTTTTTGCCGGTCTCTTCATTCTACGTTTTACAAGTTGTAAGGACGCAGGATATAATTACCTGCACCGTTTCAATAGGAATATGGTAGTGAAATATATAAAGCTGCAATTTAAATGACAGAAATTTTCCTGTTTAATTAAAATAATTGTACATACACATGCAATTACATTGTAATTTACTCTTTCTCTTCTACTTTGGCCATTAATCGTTCAATTTTGAAATGTCCTTAGATGAATATGAATGAATGAATTTCAGAAGAACGTTTACGTAGGTTTTTCAAAATTGCTCTATCTGTAAGTGTATAATCTGTTACAGAACTAGCTTGAAAGTGAAGAAATTTAAATAAGGAAGTAAATAATTGTACTAGGACTACGGGGTTATTAGGTAATTCTACTTTTCCCTCTAATTTCTGTAAAATTAAACCAATAAGATCAATATTACTTTAAAACACAATATTCTGTTTCATCGAATGTGATTGATGTAATTTTTCACGAGATTTTATTCAACCAATCAGCGTTAGCGTGGGCGTAATGAATTGTCATTGTTCATTGTAAACGGATCATTAATATTGCTGACGCCAAAATTTATGGATTTATTGTTACCAGTACGAGTCCTGCAATGTTAGTTGTCTAAGCTAAGCGGTCACATGACTTGTAAACATTTATGAAGACTATGAGAAAACTAAATTTAACAGATCTCGAAGGCAATATACATTAATGTCGAATTTTAGCGGTTTAATTAGTTTTTACCAAATTTAAAGACAAAATGTAACAAAATAAACGAAATATCAAATATGTGACACAAACTATAATATTTTAAAGAAATAAAATCATTACGAGTACTAAAGAAATAACATAAATAAACTGCTGTAGTTGAAGTCGTCGTAGTTTTCATCAAAATATGAATTAAAATACAAGCTAAAATTGTTAAATTGTTTGATAGTAACTATAGTTATATAGATGAGTCTCAAAATTTCATTGGATGTGCAAACGAGCATTAGTGATGCGGAAGATGCTGATAACGTATTAATAGTGAAAATTCGAAAGTCAAAATCCATTAAATCTCAAATTTTTATTATTGCCAGCAAAACGATGAACTTGAGAAATATGGTTGAACTTTCTAGAAAATACACCATTCTTAGGTCATCAATGACAAAACCAATGGAATATTTGTTACCTACCATAATGGAAAGTATTGGTTTCCACCCACAGATATTAATAACTTTTGTAAAATACCATGCGAAATTGCTAAACATATTTGAGTTTCGAAAACCACAGAAGTTGCCTACAATTCTTATTTAAAATGATGTTAATTGCAAAGCAGCTGTACATATTGTTGAAATTGGATAATAAATGATGATTAATACTGTTGTTCTTACAGAAATCGTTGAATAAAAGCGTGTAATAAAAATGTTTATTGCAAATAAAGACAGTTTTCTTGCACAGGAATTATGTAATTAAAAACCATCACTTTTGACCCGATCGTAAATACAAAATAAATTGATTACAGAAATTCGGTACAACACACTCAAAAACTAATAAGTGATATCAATTATTTATTGATAATGTAAAAAAGCAAAAAAAAATTATATCAATATAGGAGATGTTCAAAATGCTCGCCGCGAACGTCTTGGCGACATCCTTATCGAAACAATTGAAGATAGATATAGGACATTGTACATGAAATATGTCTAGAATTTTCTGAAGAATCCAAAAATTTAGTAATATACAGGATGTTGCATTTGAAATAAGAAAGTTAGTATTGACCACTGTTATATGACACACCCTGTATAGAAAGCTTTTGTTGAAAAAAATGCGCAACTAAAAATACCAATCGACGTGTCCGAGCGTTTTTCGAACATACCCTCATTTATTTATTAGTGAATTTATTCCATTTGGCTGATACACACTGTATGCTACAAAACATACATATATTCAAAAAAATAATTAATATCATTAAAAAGTACTATGTATTATATTTCTTGTTTTTTTTTTTAATTTAAGGATAGTCTTAAGTTCAACGTATTTTGCAGTGATCAGTTCCTAAACAAAAAAATCACCAGAATTTGTGAATTGTCAAAACTTTTATTGTAACCGCAAAAAATTATCTATAATCATGATTCGAGGCTTCTGTTAAAAATTTATTTACTTCATGTCTACTAGAACTCTGGACTTCTTTGCTTTATATCTCGCAGATTTTTAGAATTAGGATTTCATTTCGAAAATTTGTTAATATCAATGACCTTCTTGAATATTAATATTGTTTTGATAAATACACTTGATGATTTAAGCATGTTTGATTATTCAGCTAAATAAGCTAAGAGAACATCTTGATTTACTTCACTTCACTAGCTGCAGCAACCGCTTCTTTAATATCAAATGGGATATTTTCTACGTCAGTTTGATCGCTATTCTACTACCTAGAGACATGTAAAAATACAAGCGTCAAAACATCAGCTGACGGACAAGATATCTACATTGTTTTTAATGTATTTTTTTTTGTAAGAGCTCGGTAAATTTGAGTGACCGCAAAATCCGCCCGTTTTTGCGTAGTGTGTAGCAAGAACGGGGAAGATTGTACAGAGGTCTCCGTGGGCTTAAATTGATCGTCATGAAAAATCTAGGTGAGCATAATTCGATTTTTCCAATATTTGCCCGACTTACCCCTACTTAAGGTGTGGAAACCACCCCTAAAACAAGAAAAATGAGAAAATATTCGATAAATTCTTGGTAAAATTGGGGGAATTTCACATGGCAAGGGTAAAATCAGGAATGTCCTTCTAAAAATGCTCATGATAAACCCACCCCCCGCGTGGGGGTAAAACAAAAGATCGAATTATGGGGCCCGTCTTTCGTATCATTTGTCGGGTAGTGGGGGAAACAAAGTACTTCATGAAGTGGATATCATTCCCCGTCTGCTATCGGCAATAGGGGTGGTTTTACCCCCACGCGGGGGGTGTTTTTCACCTTGAGCATTTTTAGGAGGGCATTCTTGATGTTACCCTTGCCATGTGGAATTCCGCCAATTTTTACCCAGATTTTGGTGACCATTTTTTGTGTTTTCTTGTTTTAGGGGTGGTTTCCACCCCTTCAGTAGGTGTAACTGATCAGAATCCGACAGAAGAACGAATTATGGGGGCATATATTTCATATCATTTGGATTTATAAGGAAGGGTGGCACAAAAACGGCAATTCATGAAGGGAACATCATTTGCCGCCGGTTTTCGGCAATAGAGGTGGTTTTACCCATGTTTTTCACCTTGAGTATATTTGGAAGAACATCCCTGATCTCTTCCTTGCCATTCAAATTCCCGCCAATTTTTACCAAGAATTGATCGACCATTTTCTCACGTTTCTTATTTCAGGGGTGGTTTCCACCCCTTAAGTAGGGGTAAGTCGGGCAAATATTGGAAAAATCGAATTATGCTCACCTAGATTTTTCATGACGATCAATTTAAGCCCACGGAGACCTCTGTACAATCTTCCCCGTTCTTGCTACACACTACGCAAAAACGGGCGTTACTCTTTACTTTATCGAGCTCTTTCCGATCTAAGTCGGCAACGACGGACTTTCTGAGATAAATAGTGAATGGAAACAGACATTTTCTAGAACGGCGACACAAAAAGTTTTTTTGTCTTACTATCAAGGCCAACAGAATTTTCGAATGGAGCGACCGATTTTGATCTCAAATTGTTACACTTAGTTAAGTCCGTATCATGTTACATTCGTTTCCGCGAAACAAATCTAACTAAACCTCATTTACTACTCTACGATTTTTGATTATCAAAATTACAAACCTCCAAGGTGGGTCGAATGACCGATTTTGAGAGTCATTTTCGGAGCTCTCTCACATTCGTATCGTCACTTATAGCTCCCGATCAGTACCGATTCAGCCTCTCGAAAGTTATGAGCAGAAACTCATTTTTATATTTTCGTTCCATTTTCTGAAATTAAACCCGTCTTTTATAGGCTTATTCTCGTTAACGGTGTCAAATTCAGTAAATGGTAATAATTAACACAATTAATCAAATCTCTGCAATGTTGCAGACATAAATGACTCGGTAACTTTTGCCCCGGCCAGACGAATTCTCCTAGCAAACTCAATTAAGATCATAGATATACGAAATATCTGGAACGAATGGCGGCACAATTATTATATTTCACACAGCCGTGAAGTTTTTGCCCACGATCCCTGAATTATTTAACGTTAAAGTCGACTGTAAGCGTTAATTAAAGTTTTGCTGCTCCGATATATTACATCCACCGGGCCCTAGGTTGTATATTACTTTTATAAATAAACCCGGCCTTTGATTTGTAAGCTCGGGGTAATTACAACTTTGTATTGACTGAGCGCGATTTTTTTCCGACTGCCAAGTGATGTAGTTCGGCTCCGGCAGCGCTGTCGGTAAAAATTGTGAGCAAAGGGGTTATTAGAGACGGGGATAATTGGGGTACACAACGGAATTATACGGATAGAACTATTGAGTGATTGATGGATACTGTGTTGTATATTTTCGTCGGGATAATTGATATTTGTTAAGAGTAATATAAGTTTTCAAATCGATTTACTATACCATTCTCTTCAATGCAGTCAGGTTGTTTTGGAATATGTCTACCAAGCGATTAATAAAAGTTCAATACTTTAAAACATCTTTCTGAAAAAATCCCAAATAAAATTAAGTATTTTCAAAAATTTCGAAATGTATGGAAAGTTACTGTTTTAATATAAAAACAAAAACTGTATTAAAAGTTGACCGCTGACCTACATCGAGAGTGAATCTTGACCTACCATACTGTTCGGTCACTAATCTAACATTAATATTATTAACGTTTTCACTGTTTTATAATTGTATATGAGTTTTTAGTATTAATTATTCAGTTTGTGGTACAGATATACGTACTACAAACTGAATAATTAACTGAATATAATAAAATAAACTCATATTCGGTTATAACAGTGACTTATTTTTTTTCAAGTAGTAGTGGTATAGTCCGAAGTCAGTTGAACATGTTTAAAAACGCCTAGCAATAAAATTTAATGAGATTCATAGGCGTCCCTAAAATAAATTTTCTGCTAAATGTGAAAAATCATAATAATTTGTATATAATGTGTAGAAAATTTCTATTATATGTTCATATGGCCAACAACATATTTTTTCTGTATATAAATTATAAATTGTCCGCCGAATTACATCGTCATGCCATCGATATTTTTAAGTTTTTGTTTTCACTTCCTCTTTACTGCTTAATCATCTATAACGCCTTGTTTAATAACACGAAAAATTGTGGACACTGAAACTTTAGTTAATATGTGAATTCTATTTATAATTTCATTATCTGATTTTTAATCTTTTTTAAATAATCGTAAATATTTAAAATGAGACCTGACATTTAACATGTAAATCTTTATTTTTAAATTCTAAATCTGTTTCATCAACAACCGATTCTCCTAATTCAATATTGTCTGGCGGTATTTCATTTTGTTCCGTTTCAAAAGGTCTCCAAAATGCCATGTTGTAATAATATTAATAAACAAAATATCCCTCTTATCTCTCCCTTTCGCAGTTGTTGTAATATGAATGATTAATAGAAGGTGCCTATAATAAATTAAAATTACTTGAATCACACCAAATTCTACATTGCTGCACTGCACTGCTGGGTAATTTGTCAACAACTGAAATTTATGGCCCAGTCGCCCAGTGACAAAAAATTAGGCATATAAATGCCCCCTTAAGCTGTTAAGAAATTTCTGTCTTTGTTTCGACTTTATGGGGCAATTGTGATAGTCTCGTACATGATTTTGAGAGTGAGACTTTCAGTTGTAAGTAAACAGATTTTGTAATTACAGCATGTGTTACTAGAGTTACTTTATTTATGGTGTGACCATAACCGAATATATTTACCCTACAATGTAATACCTTGTCTTTTTTTCATATCTATAACTGATTTTATTCGATTTCACTAAAGACTGGGTAACCATGTATTGGATAGAACATCATCCTCCCGCTGAATGTGAAGAATACTTTCACTCTATCTATGTTCTATACAAGTTCTGTTAGACCAAAGTTGCAGTGTGTCTCTGTGCTTTAGTCCTGTTAATTTTTTAATGTTATTTCATTCTTTACATATAATGTTATATTGCTTTGTTTTTTACTCGTTGACGACTATATTTTTTAATTATAATTTTGTTACATATGCATATTCATGAATTTAGGAATTTATTCATTCTATAAATTGGGTATCCTTCTCGCTGAATAAATTAAATTGTATAAATAAAAATACAAAAAGTCATCATTTATGGTATTTTTGGTACTTTAAAACACCCTAGTGTCGATATAATTCTATAGCTGATAAAATATGAGACACGCGATGCTAATAGCTGGTTTTTTAAACCAATCTAATATTGTCTCGAAGTGACAAAGCGTTTTACCATTTGCCTTTGCTGTCCCATATTTTAAAGTAAAGTGTCAGGAATAAAACATTTATTGTTACCAACCACTCTGAGTACTAAATATGGATTATTAAGAAAAATTGCCTTCGCATTTATAAAGAGTATATCAGTCATTTCCATTAATTTAACCTTGTTAGATAAATCCAAATGACACTGTACGCATTAAAGGTAATAAAAGATAGATAAAGTTTAATTGAAATAACATTAAGTAAATTACAACACTCAATATTATACGGAGAATAATTCTTGCTAAGTACCTGATAGGTTTGTACATGAATTGAGTCATTATTAGCGAATGCGTTTTCTTCAGTCTTAAGTGAAAATATTCAGACACCACTTATTTATAATTGTAAAATAGGTACTACATTCATTTATCATTTGATTTAAGTAAATAATTAAATATACTTATTTTAGTTTAGTGTACTTCAAAAAAAGTCACATTCTTGCGATATCATTTGTAAAAACTGAACATTTAAATGTGGAATGCACGCCTATGATTAAATGCCGTTTTCCTTTTGTAATTATTCGAATCATAAGCACGAGATAGCACACCATGTGGAATAAAATCACGAGTGCATTAATTTAGCTTGGGGCAAAATCGACCCGCATGTATAAAACACCAATTTGAATCTGTGTTTGTAGGTAAATATATTTTATTTATGTGCTCTATTCGAGACTTAAATAAGAAAAGTCCAGAGCAAAGACAACCTGTGGCTAAGTCAGTATTTACATCTGATATGCCAACCTACATTTTACTAGTTTAGTACCAGTTGTTCCTTTTTCATTGGCATTATCGATGGTAACTGAATATAACTTCGCCTCATTTGTTAGTAGGTGATATTTCTTGCTGTGGTTCAAGATACACACCTTAATTATTGGCTGTAGGAATTATTAATCACATGAACACGCACTTTTTAGAATGTTTCTCAAAAATAGACAAGTATTCTAGTATTTTCATTTCCCGAGATTTATCCTAGAGAACAAGACATGTCATTCTCCTTCAAAATCGTCTTTAGTCCAATTTTGTTTGAAACTGACGTCCGTTCAGATTTTTTTGTCTAAGGGATCGGATTTTGGACATGCGATCTTCATTAAAAACTTCTTTAGTTAACATCCATTTGTAAACAAAAAAACCCACTTGGATAATGTCAAGATTGTGATACATTCAATCATACGCTTTACTGAACATTCCTCGTATCTAGAGAATACATTTTGGTCTGACATAAAGCAATGCGTTCGTCATGATTCCCCGCTGACAACTAGCTTTACTCGTTCGATTTCATCAAAACCCCATTACCTACCAAGGAATAATAAAAGAAAACACACCTTCAAGTCCGCTAAGGAAGAAATTACCTAATGATCACTTCTTCTGCAGCTTTAAATACTGTTCAATTCTCGCTGCATGATGAATGTTCCACAAAGACCATAGGCATTAACGACGTGTCGATTTAAAAGCTTACTGAAGAGGACCTAGTCTTTTCACCATTACCATGAATACCTGCACTACCTAATGTCCCATTACAGGCAAGAAATAGAAATTTAATAGTAGTTACTTATCTCCGGTTCTATGGTAATGAACGTGAAAAGTCACGTATTCCTTCTGAGGGATTATTGTTATTCATTCTCGTTGAAAGTATAAAATAATTGTTTGTTTATCGGCATGGGAAATGTGTAATTTGAGCAGCATATCGTGGACTTATTACTTTACTTCCTTCCTCGAAATAGGGAATATACCTGTGTTTATGGTACTATATCTGCGTCCCAAGGCGTACGGTTTGATTGCTAACCAGAGAGTGGTGTTTTTCGCGTGGTATTATTGAAATATGACAGTTTCGAATATGTTGTTTTCTTGGTAATGACAATACGCTGAATTGTTAATATTATTCTTTCACTGCCCGTGGCGCCGATCCCGTCGACGTTTCCGCTACGATGTGCCAGTTTCTTGCGCTAACAGATCGACAATAATGACTCGGTGCACTAGGAAGTCCACATGGTCACTAACCAAAAAATTCAAACGAGTCATCTTCAGGGTGTTTCATACATAATGACACAATTTTAATAATAGATTCCTGACGTTAGAATGCAGAGATAAGGCTAAGCATGTCTTAATCAAACTTGATCCTTTTCAATCTACAAGGCGTTAAACTAAAAAAATAATGTGGCGATTTTTCGAAAATCAAGAAACAAACTTCGGAAGGAAGTTTCAAAAATAGTTGTGCTCATTTTCAAGCGCTACTTAGCTTACTGATTAAACAAATATGACCTGGAAAAATAACGAGAGTATGAATCATTTTTACTATGATATGACATACAGGATGGGCCATTAGTGTGAGGAAGTAAAATAACTCCCTTGCTACTCATAACACAGAAAAAAAGTTTATATAAAAGTTATACAGGATCAAGAAACCTAAACTACAAAATTAATTTGATACATGCAGGGTGATGAGTAAAAACAGGACACGCCAAATATTACATTTTTTAAATGGAACACCCTATATATTCTTAAATATATGGATTTCCAAGAAAATTCTGTATATGGCAATATAAACAGTTTATCATTTTAGTGCGGGGTTGCCAAGTTATGTAGAAAACTCTTCGAATTTTGGAAAAAACATGACTTCGAAGAAGTTGTATTAACTTTCAGTTGCTAACACTTGGAACTAAATAATTAGACAAAGGTATAGGCCAATGTTAGACAAAGGCTTCTACATTAGCTAATATCGATATTTTATACATGGCATTTTTTATAATACGATCATTTTTAGAAAGTTTAAACTTGATTTTCTAAATTTTTTCAAATGGAACACCCTGTATTTTATTGTTTTATTTTATTCACATATCGGTCCACTTCAACTTTTATTAAGCATGTTCTATATCCAAAATTGTTAGTTTTTAAGATATAGCAACCATTTCTAAAAAAAAAATCATTTTTATTATTTTATAGAATACCACAAATAAATATTAACTAATAAAATTAACTCAAAATGGAATGATAAAGTATAAACTGACAAGTTAACACAGTTTTTTCCAAAGCCATTTCGTGCGACCGAAAGTAATAAAAATTAGGTTTTTCCAGAAATGTTGCTGTATCTTAAAAACTAACAATTTTAGGTGTAGAACATACTTAATAAAAGTTGAGGTGGACTGATATGTGAATAAAATATAACAATAAAATTCAAGGTGTTCCATTTGAAAAATTTTAGAAAATCAAGTTTGAACTTTCTTAAAATGATCGTATTATAAAAAATGCCCGTATAAAATCTCAATATTAGCTAATATAGGTGTCTTTGCCTAACATATGCCTATAACTCTGTCAAATATTTTTACTCCACGTGTTAGTAGTTGAAAGTTGATACAACTTCTTCGAGGTCATGTTTTTACTAAAATTCAAAAAACTTTCTTGCCATATATACAATTTTCTCAGAAATCCATATGTTTAAAAATATACAGGGTGTTCCAATTAAAAAATATAATATTTGGCGTGTCCCGTTTTTACTCATCGCCCAGTGTGTTAAAATTAATTTTGTTCTATAGATTTTTTGATTCTGTACAACTTTTATTTAAACTTTTTTTATGTATTATGAATAACAAGGGAGTTATTTTACTTTCTCACACTAATGGCCCACCCTGTATATATCACACATTTTTAGTAATTTTAAAAAGTATCGGCTTGAAACTTATCAAGTTATAGATTGGATCCAAACAAACAAAAAGGTATTGTAGATGTAGGTTCAAAATTTAGACATTTTCTCATATCAATAAAAAGACAGAACTTGGGAAAATTTTCACAACTTGGCTACTTTGCATTACAGTGTGTGCATATCCTGGCACTGTACAGCATAACACGTGTCAGGACGTTAACTTTAATTTTGATCTACCAATTTGAGTACTTGCTAAACATTTTACCTATCATTTATATGGATTAAATTAAGTCACATAAAATAAAGTTAATACAAACGCAGTGCAATGTAAATTACAACACGCCACAAGTTTGGGCCATATTATTCTCAAAATATAAATTTTCCATATTATTCTCATATCATGCGTGTAAAATGACCACCATTGTTTTGAATGTACACAAGATACCTGCCCAGTTTTTAAGAGTTCGTTGAAAAATACTTAAAATTTACCTGTATTGGTTGTGTTGCGTCCGCTGTCGAAGATCATCTTCATTTTTCAAGTTCTGTTAATAACATTCACCATTACGCAACATAAAAACATATTTGAATATTAATGTGATGAAATTAAATACATAACGAAAAAAATAACAAATTAGATAATCAAAAACACAGAGCGCATGCGCACTCGACTTAATTTTTCGACTAAGAAAGTCAACTGTCACCTTCTATGACTGTCACGAGAGTATTGGCTGTCACTATCTCCTGGTGACGTCATTCGGCTAATTGAGCATTGCGGTTAACGCGGTGTTGTCAAATGTACTTTATGAATCACCAATTCATGAGCGGAAAGAAACATCAATTTTAATAATTTTATAATAACTTAACAACGCCTTTTTATCTGTTTTGCAACTTATTATTTTTTTAATACTACAGTTATCGACCGATTTGATGTAATAATTTTTGAAATATTGTCAATATTCGATTATTTATAAACTTTAACACTATAAAAAGGAGCAATATTTTATTAACATATTTGTATCCCATAGTAAAATAACTGATTTGCTAGGTGTTGCTCTTGTGGCATTTAAAAGATTTAAAATCAATAAATAAAAAATCCGAGACTTTGCTTGCTTGAACAAGACGTTAGTATCCAGATAACAATCGTAGAGATACTAAAAACAAAAAAAAACTATTACATTCCGTTTACAACGCCTCCATTTAGAGACCGATAAATCAAATGCCAGCCAGATAAGCCAACACCTTTTCGGGAAAGTTATATTCCACTACTTTTTCAGACCGATTCTCGGGCAGAGCAAACATTATATAACGCTAGGTGAAGCCTTTGTATCACATTGTATATTTCATTACGGCCGTATTTTCACCGAAAGCTGATATCACGAGGAAAGCATGCAGGCATCATAAAGTCCCATACTTATGGAGACCATTGTGATGGTCCGCGAGGGCATGCGACATTTTATTTATGTTTAAGGACTATGGGGTCGTCTTTGTAATACAATGATCTCGAGACTGTAACGAGACGGACGCAGCAGACAAAACACACTGCGAATCAATTGTAATAGTATAGATATTTAAAATAAGCATTATTATAATGACGAATAATCATTAAACGGATTAAACAAAATGTAAAAGGTTCAGTACTCATCAGGAAACAGAATTATCAAAAAAATGTCTTACAATGAATGAACTTTTTTCATGCATACAGTAATTTAGAAACACGTCAAAAGTTTTTCTGAAAAAATTATACATTTCATAGCTCATATAAGATATAAAAATATATCATATTGTTCATACACAAAATTCAACATTCCAAAAACAAATTTTATATTTCTTTAGTTAAAATATTTCATAAGCTATCTGGTATACAGTGTGTTAAAAAAACAGTGTAAAATATTTCAGGAGGCAATAGTATCAACCAAAATAAGCAGAAAAGTCTTAAATAAACATGGGTCCGCAAAGTAACGGTTGCGGAGATATGGACCACTATTCGTTTTCAAACATTTTATTTTATTAGGAATAAACCGACAAAGGAAGCTTTTAACAAACAAAAAACAAAGTTACAGAAGATGTTCAAAGTGCCCTCCGTCCATTTCTAAGCAGGCACGACATCTTCGTCTCAACGATATTCAAACTCTTTCGAAAACACCCTCCTTGGTTTGGATTTCTTGACACTTTTGATTAATCCGTAGTTGCAGCTCTTCCAGGCTATTTACAGGAGTACCATACACTAATGTCTTCAAATATCCCCAAACAAAGAAATCTAGAGGGTTCAGATCAGGCGATCTTGGAGGCCATAAAACAGGTCCAACCCTTCCTACCCATCTATATGGAAAAGGTGTAAATGCTCTCTAACGGCCATGGAAAAATGAGCTGGAGCACCATCATGCTGGAACCACATTTGTTGCCTCTGATTCAAAGGAATGTCTTCCAAAAACTCATACAGTGTGTTCTGCAGAAAGTTGAGGTAAGCAGCGCCTGTTAATCGGTTTGGTAAAACAACAGGACCTAGAAACCTGTCACCTACAATACCCATCCAAATGTTTAATGAAAAACGTGCCTGATGTCCAGATTCTATTAGAGCATGAGGATTTTCGTCGGCCCAAATATGCGTATTGTGAAAATTAAACACTCCATTTCTTGTGAACCCGGCCTCATCGGTAAAAACAATATTTGCAAGAAAACGAGGGTCTTCAGCATCATGACGTAGAAACCAGCGGCAAAAAAACAAACGTGCTTGATGATCATTTATTGGATTTAAGGCATGTACTCGTTGCACATTGTATGGATAAAGCAGTTGCTCGTGAAGGATTCTCCAAACAAGAGGACCACTAATTCCTACCTCGGCTGATATTCTCCGCACACTCGTACCTGGATTCTGCTCTACCAGTGCTAGAATTTCTTCTTCTGCTCTAGGAGTGGATACCGACCTTGGTCTTCCGAATAAATGGCACTGTTTGCTCAAGGAACCGGTATCACTCAATCTTTGGTGAATTCTTCCAAACATGCGTTGTGAAAGAATCTGGCGATTTGGATAAGCGTCAACATAAAGACGTCGCGCTTCGGTGGCGTTCCCATTAGCACGACCATACATGAAATGCATGTCTGTTAATTCTGCGTTAGAGTAACCAGCCATAGCAAAAGAAAACTTGTGCACTGGGAACAACTGTCAAATACGTACTGTTTATTTCACTAAACATCAACCAACTATTATAAGAAAATACACAACGTTTTTGCAAAATAAAAAAAGGGGCTAAAAAACATAAAACATTCCATATCTCCGCAACCGTTACTTTGCGGATCCATGTTTATTGAGACTTTTCTGCTTATTTTGGTTCATATTATAACCTCCATAAATATTTTACACTCTTTTTTTAACACCCTGTATTTGGCAAAAATAGCTTAACTTTGGTAGGAATACTTATTTATTGAATAAATGTTTTAAGTAGCATTTTATACACGCAAGAATGTATCGAGCATTTAATATTCTTAAGTGGATAAAAGGCAATTAAAACGCGAATGCAATACAACGTTTTATCTATAATCACATCACAATCATATTTGTGGAGTCAGAATCATTGGAATTTAATAAAAAAATATTCACACGACTTGATATTTCTTACTAGTACTCTATGAAACGTGGTAGGTTTTGTTATACCTACTGGTTGCTATGGTACGTTGTTTATTATCAATTATTTCAATAAACAGTTCTATCCATAGATCTGATATAGTTTACTATTAAATCTATGATCTTTCTGAATTTGGTAAAAATGCATGAAAATGGTAAAGTAATTGTGTTTCTATGGCTGTTTTTGCAAAAGTTCAGGAATAAATTTTCCATTTATTGCCAACAAAATCCAGGAAACATTAACGAAAAAACTTTCGCCGAATTTAACGAATGGAGGGAAAAACAGAGAATAGTGACGATAAATGTCGTATAATGTCGTAATGCTATCGTATTTTTTAAATTTGAAAAAAACATACCTATGCAATTTCATCTATGTTGTCGAAGTATTCAATGTTGAAGGCTACTATAAAGGTCTACAAAAATATAGATATTGGAAAATATAACAAGCTTACTGGTTATTTGAAGAGTGAATCGAGAGGATCCAAAGCAAAAAAGCTGCAGTATTAGAAAGAGCACATATTGAAGAATTTTTTACTAGGGCTTCCGATAAAGAATATTTAATGATTAAAGTAATATCTCTTTACCTTTTACAGTTGTAAGATATATATTGAACTTTGAACTATTTTAGGTTGCACTAATAATCGGGTTTTCTGGTGCCTGTCGATGCTGCGAATTGACAAATTTGACAATTATTGACGTACAGGACGTTGGCAGTTATCTACTTGTTTCAATACCTGACACCAAGACGAGCACATTTCAAGAAAATTTACAATTATAGAGGGATTTTGCGTGGTGCTGTTGAAATATGCAGAAAATATATTTCTCTGCTCCCAATTTGCGTAACACATGACAGATTCTTTTTAAGATACATCAATCAAAAATGTACTTCTCAGCCTGTTGGAATCAACAGATTGGCGAAGGTACCCTCAATAGTTGCTTCATTCTTAAATACCGCAATTCCAGCAGCATACTCATATACTGGTCATTGTATGAGGTGCACTTCAACAACTTTATTGACCAATAAAGATGCTGATCTTACAACCACCAAATTAGATGGTGGAAGGAAGTTATGTTGATGAGTCTATATCTGACAAACTTGATATTGCAAGGAAAATCCAATGAAAATATAGCTGTTCCTTACAAGAAGAGAGCAAACTTCGGCAGATGTTTAAAATTTCTTTGACAGTGGATTGTAAGAGAATAAAAGTTAATAAAAAAAAAACAAATAAAATGGCTTTAACAGAAGTATTTAACTCAAATAAGGCCACAGCAAATGTTTCTGTTTTAAATTTAAAGCAACTGTAATTTCAAGACAATAGGACATAAAAAGTTACAAATAAGCTTGAAATCAATAAACAATCTTATTTAAGACCAATGTATAATGATATAAATAAATAGTTATCGAGAATAAAAACTGAAAATGAAATGTCTAAATACAATCAATACAAAGCACATACCTGGGATATGTGAATTAAAACTATTAAATAATTCAAAGAAGTATTTTCTATTTTTGTTGTTCTCTCATCACCTTTGACAATGACGAACACGTAAAAATTAATTGTTACAAAGATATCTTTTTATTTTCCCATTTTACTTAACTATGCTACTACTGTTACTAACATCAAGTAATTTCTTTCATGAATATTCTTCGACTTCATTTGCCCACATTCTTTAGAAAAAAAAATTGAATTTGTTTAAATTAGTCGAATACCTTTAAAATGGAGTAAAAAATACGACACATAATAAATAATAGAATGTATATTTTTTAAAAATAGCAATTTTTCTGTTATTTGTATAAAAAATGAGACAAAACATCGAACGACGCGTTATCTATGGCCACAACTATTCATGCATGTTTATGTAGTAGGCGATTTCAGAGGTTCCCGATAAGTTTTAACAATTTTGATTGTTAATTTTAGGCATCGTCTTTATTTTCAGTAAATGAAATTTTATTAATCTATTTTATATAACTAAGGTACAAATGGTGCAATTCTCGTATTTTCACCTCAAGATCATTTGGTAGCATTTATTACTCTTTAATTTACATCACTGTAAAAAGTTTACAGTTACATTATTTAATTTTTAGATTTTCAGATTTTTTAAATTATTTACGAGTTTGTTCTTTAAAGTAGTAAGTATACGGTCTATATACTTTTATTTAACTGGGAATTTAAGGAAATATTTAGAATTAACCTGAATTAGTTTCACACGATTAAAAGAAACGTTTGTAAAAATAATTTCAGAAATTTTCTGTATAATTAAACACATCAGAAATTGTTATTTATTTGTGACTAATGTCGTTCTAAAATTTTAGCATATTTATTATATTTTTCGTCTCATTACTAATCATTTTTAAATAATTACCTACTTCATTTCAGTTTAATGTAGCTTCCCTGTAACACCCTTCTTACTATACTTTTTTCCACGGATCCCCATTACATTTAAATATGAGAGTCACGTATTTATCATTAATGTGACGTGCACTTTGCATTGTTTATTGGGTAAATAAAGGAGTTGATTAAATCCAAAAGGTCAGATTATTGAAAACCGCGAGTATAAAATAGCCCCCTACTGGCATATAATAAGTCCCCGCTAGGAGTAGATGTATAGAGAGCAATATATCTCGCCGATTTTTACTTTTAATAGGTTAAGAGAGATTTATTGGAGTGTGGTCCGCTGGCATATTCTAGTAGGTGTTTTAGTTTAATTGTATTTGGCAACGCTAACTCGAAAGGTTAAGTAAAAATTTTAATTTATATCTTGATCTCCGGATTCAAGTTCAAGTTGAGAGAGCGGACGATCTTTTGTTTCAATAACTGAGAAAGAGGCAACGTATTTTTTCCTTTCTATTATGGTATTAATAGCTTTAGAGGTTAGCAGGTGATTTGAAAATGGGTGTCTTATTTATTTAATTTCTACAAGGTGAGACAGTGACACGGCAACAAACTTCGAGGTTTGATTCCTGTCAAAACATATAAAAAACGAGACTGACATTTTTTCCAAAATTATAGACCACAAGCCCGTCAGAAATTTTCAAAGGGTCATTTGATCCAGCATGCATTAATTATAAATCAATACTACCAAATATAACAATAACTTTAGAAACTATGCCGTTAATTCTTGTTGGTACAGGTGAGTACACAGGTAAACTAAACCTGTCCACCAAGGACAAAACATTTTTGTGCGGCATTTCTAAAGTATATAGATTATACAAAAAAAATAACCTTGACCTAATGCCGTACAAAAATAGCAATACCGGAAGCCAGAAAAATTTTTAATTTTCCAAAAATTTTGGCCCGGGATTTGGTGATTTATTATAGTACGACATTTCTACTGCAAGTTTAGGATCGATACATAGATAAATACAGGGTGGAACCCTCTATTTGTAAGTAGCGTATGGGGGTTATTTGAACCGCGCCATTATTCCATGGCTAGAAATTGGTCTCAATTATTTGGGATCGAGGGGGATTATCCCTCTTTATCCTGCCTCATCTCGTGTAGGCCTGGACAGCCTTCGTAGGTGGGCCCCATCCGTCGTCTACCCCGACCGCAAATGCGGCCGGTGTAGGCGCTTTGTGGGACCTCCTTTTGTCCTGGCTGGGCCCTGCCGGCTAGGGCCCTTTCTTCTGGCGCTCTTCTTGCTTCGCCGGCTATTTGAACCAACATCAAATTCACTAATTTTAATTCCATTTTATAAAATAGCGATATTTTTGGCCATGCCGTACATTTTTCATGAAACATACTATATGAAAATTAATTACCCTCTGAAAAGTAGAATTTCACGGTGAAAAATTTGTGTACGTTTTTTTAATACCTATGTTTTGCTAATACTGACAGCAATAATCAACAAAAAAAATGGTTCTCAATGGCTTGAAATATATTTTTGCAAATAGGTATTACTTTCAAGAAATGATTTTATTTTTACTATTTTCTCCTTAATACAAATTATTTACTAATGTACGGTCTTTCTACCTATAATAATCCTTACAATATCATATAGAAATATTTTTCAGTAATGCCGTACATAGTTGTCGATACAGGAGCGAGAAAACCCGGATGCAAACCCCTATATTCTGACGCTTATGGTTTCCGATCATTGAAAAATGGTCGGCATTGTTGCTAAAACATTATTTAAGATGTAAAATAATTTTTAAGTAATATGCCGTTAAAAAACCATAGGTCGATCTAAAAATTATTAATTTTATAAATATGAAAAGCTTTTATATAAATTTTTTCGCAAGTACATAAATAACATTTTTTCAAAATCCAAAAAATTATTATTAAAAATTCAATAAAAAATTGCGTTCGAATATTTTTTTAAAAATTTGGAATTATTTTTGTTTTAAAATTAAAATTACCGCTTCGAGATTCTAGCTGACCTTCGAAACATTTTTGTTTGTCTCTTTTTTCTTTTCGGTGTGTAAATTTTTATGTGGTTTTATTCATGTTTATAACCGACAATCTTAAAGTTGTTTTTGTAACAAATGCACTTTTAAATTAAATTTACTAATTTTAAACAAATAAGAAGTGGATCTTATTTGTAGAAGGGCGAAATGGTCGTTGACTATTAAACGCCTTCATTATAGGCATCTTTCTCTATCGCACGGATTTCTATGACTTTCTTTATCGCTCTCACGTAACGGCCGATGAACCATGGGGACTTTCCGACCCTGTATATTGTATGCCAATGGCTTCATCACAATTTTTGAATAAATAAATTGTTGAAACAATTGTAAAGTAAATTTATAAATTTCTCGATTTTCTCGACTAAATATTTTCTCGATTCGCTATATACATTTTTTTTTAACTTAAAGACAATGCCATCGTAATTTCTATGGTATATATTAATTTTCTGTTGAAATTAGGATAAAACTCATTTTGGACTTATACAATTCCGGAGAATTGTTCCAACGATTATGTACGGCATTGCAATTTTCATTCTTTATGTTATATTTCTGATGAAAATTTGTAAATGCCGTATAGTTATTAATGACCTAAAAATGTAGTAAAAATTTAATGAAAAATGTTATCAGCTATGTAAAATCCCCTAGTTAAAAATGTAGGGAATTATTTTTTTTATATTTTTTTTACTTATGAAAAATCAACTACAGCCATAATATTTTGAATATAACATTTTTATTTTATAACAAAGAATTTTCAAAATATTGTAAGTTTTCACAATTTATTTATTTGTTTTTTAATTCGGATTTTTAATTTGTACCATGAATTATAACCGGCCATGATTTAGTACTATAGATTTGTACAATACAGGAATTAATGATCTTATGGGAAAAAAATAAAACTCAATTCCGAAATACAAGTAATTGTTTATAAACTTTTACTTTAACCACAATTTTGAGACGGCATAGTTGCTAAGAATTATTTGGAGAGTTAAATAACTATGTGGAATCGTTGCCGTACATTTTTCAATGACCTGAAACAATGGGGGCTAAAATAGAGGGTTGCGCCCTGCATTTCTAACCCCTGCATCAGCAGATACGTACGGCGTCACAAAAAAAGTTATCTACGTATCAATCCAAAATTTGCAGTATAAATTTCGTACTGTAGTAAATCACCAAAACGGGCCCAAAATTATCCTGGTTTGTATAGCATATAACTTGGTTGTATAACTTTGGAAATGCTGTGCAAAAATGTTTTGCCGAAAACTACTCTACCCCGCCCCCCCTTGGTTCTTGGTTCAGCTTACCTGTGTACTCACCTGTACCAACAAGAATTGACGGCATAGTTTCTAAAGTTATTGTTATATGTGGTAGTATTGATTTATAAGTAATTCATGCTGGGTCAAATGACCCCTTGAAAATTTCCGATGGGCTTGTAGTCTATTATTTTTAAATTATTTCTTTAAATTTTAAAATAATTCTAAAAATTTCCCTGAAAATTTTTTTGAAAGACTAAATAATGGTCGTATCGGGGAAAAAAAATTTTTTTTGAACATCACTCTCGGCGCAATCAAAAGAAATAATGCAAGGCAAAAATTTTACCAACTTGATTTTTCAAAACTGCCCACGGGCTCAGAAAATTTTATTTTTTCTGGCTTAATCAATGCCAAGGTCATTTAGCCTGATTTCTCAGCTTCAGTTTGGTTATTTAAAATTGTTTGTACGATTATTTCTCATTGAGCTATCGGCTTTTTTATAAAGGCTTAGGACCGTACTTGGCCAGGAACGTTGCGCTGTCACTTATCTAAGGAAAACGAGAGTCGACGTTCGAACCCGCTTTGGGATGTTTCCACCAAGTTCAGAAGAGGACCTTCGGTAGGTTTTCTGATGTCTAACCTCATTGAATTTACTCGTAGATGATCTTTGGAGTTCTCTCAATCTGTCATAGGATCTGGGTGAAATCTTACATCTTCCGCGGTCGCTATGCCAACATCAGGGTCTTTGGATATCGTTTCCTCTGGCTGAGTGTGTTTGGGGCAATTTGTAGCTCCGTGGCCAGTTCAGTGTTCTAAGAGTGATTTATGGTATTGAATTCGAAACATGAGTAATTCACTTCGTAGCATCTCACACGACAATCCCGTCGTCTATTAGACTATTTTCAAACTTAATCAGATAATTACAACCTCAAAATTCTGTAACGGTCGCAGGCATTTTTTAACGCTTGCTGGGTGTCACATCGTCTGACACGATATAATTTAGAATCCATCCCGACGCTGGTTATTGTCCTCTTCCTGCCCGTGACCTGCCGCCCCTCGATTTCAGCCTGACAACCCGGCCACCTAATCCATCCTTTTACGGGCCTAGGAAGTACGTACCACCGGGCAACCGACATTAGAACGGATCAAAATCATGCCGGATAACAGTTTTTTTCTCTCATTCTCCGAAAAAAAAAAAAAACACGAAATGGGCGAATCTAAAAATAAGTATGATATAAACAAAGTACAAGTAATTGCTTTGTCTGTCACTCAGAGAACAATAACTAACGATTAACGTGCGGAGAGGTCAATTTTTTGCCGGATGACTTTGACACTGAATTAACTGGCCGTAATTGAGGAACGGAGATACGCTGCTGCGACCGTGACATTGCTCTTTGGAAATGAATATGCGCAAAATAATTTGTACGGATTTCGATCGGAGATAAAAGCACGGCCGATCACGAACATGCGAATTGCTGGTGGACGTCTGAAATGCGGTACGGCCTGTCCACGCCTTCTTCGTACAGTTTTCGGATCTGCATCAAAAATTAATGAACCGCGAGAACAATTTCGTTTACTTAGTTGCCGCATAATTGCGCACAAAGTTCTTCGAAGACGTCCACAAGTTGTTATACGAGTTGGATGGAAAATTGACTCATGGAAAAATAAGATACGAGGCACATAGGTTATAGTCTTTTCGAAGTCAGTTGAACATGTAAAAAAACGCCTGGCAATAAAATTTAATGAGTGTCAGGCATCCCTAAAAAAGTTTTCTGATAATGGTAAAAAATTATAATAATTTGTATATAATGTGAAGAAAATTTCTATTATATCTTCATTTAGCCAACAATATATTTTAATTATTTATGTCCTCAAACAATTTTATTATATTGATGGTAAATTTTGTTTTGTTCCGTTTCAAAAGGTCTCCAAAATGCCATGTTGTAATAATATTATTACTCCCTTTCGCAATTGTAATATCAATGGTTAATAGAAGGTGACTATAATAAATTAAAATTACCTGAATCACACCAAATTCCGCATTGCTGCACTGCACTGCTGGGCAATTTGTCGACCACTTGTCAACAGCTGAGATTTATTTTCCAGTGGCCCAATGCAACTGTATTTTGTTTGCCCGCCCTCGCATTCTTCAACTGAGCGTCTACATTTCTACCACCTGTACGTTTAGTTCGACCAGACCTGTATATGGGTATGGCTAAATAAATATGCGAACAAGTTTTTCAAATATTTCAATGCCGAGTTGCTGCATCAGCGACCGAACCTGGTACATACCGCCCTCCTCTTGGTTCTTCAATTGATATCGGAATGGGAATACACATAAGTTTGAAATGTTATACATAACGTTTTTTTCCCTAATATAATGTATATGCAACACCAAGTCAATGCTTTGTTGGTTATCATATTACTGACATAATACATACACAGACAAAATAGCTATTGCCAAGCTATATTGTCTGTGATACATATGTTATTTGTATGAAAGACGGACAAAGTATGTTCCAATGTTAGACACAAAATAACAATGTACTTCTACCTACTACATAGCTCTCGAGTTTGGGTGTCAACTATGGATTAAAAATATCCAGCTACTGTTATACTAATTTTACTACGCCATCGCCATAGGTAAATTATTTTTAACCGTTAATAGGTAGGCCTCAACTAAAGTCAATTACCTAGTGCAATAAGTTATGTACTAACCTTTAGTGGAAAAAATGCTACAAAAAATTTACCTATTCACCGTAGGAATGTGCCCTCTTGCTCTAGTAAAGCATAGACCTATATAGTAAAATCACAGACAATATAGCTTATCGTCTCAGACCGCGCTTTAAATGCTGGAAATTTGCAACCTAAAAAAGATGCAGGTTCTTGTTAGTCAGCATCCAGCAATAAAATTTAGCGTGGTAACTTTTCTACTCGGTAATACGAGGCAGTTCTAGCGGTGGCTTTGTTGCCAAATAATAACTGCCAAATAAATTGATTGCATTTAATTATGTAATTGAAGAGGATATGGATCTTATCTTTTGTTTGGAAATGACATTTGTGTTAAATGCTAAATAAAACTCTGAATTTACCTAATTAATTACTTATTTCAAAAAAATTAAAAAATTTAAAATTTCCATAAGAATAGTACCTTAATTTTTTATTTAATAAAATTGTTGGAACCCCAAGGGGTGGTAGATATGAAATTTATTTAAAAAAAACAACAAATCATCAATCAATAAGAAATAATATAATGCGTTCGCTACTGTTGTTGCAACTATTGACTAACTTTTTTGTTTTTCGACATACGGACTTCGAACTTTTTCCATGCAGAACCAGNTACCTGTAACCTGTAATAACTGGTCTTTTAATACTCTATTAAAGGAACTTTTTGAAAGCCAACCTCTGCCGCTAAACGCCTTTTATTTACTTGAGGAATTTCTTCGACCCTTTCCAAAATTTGTTCCTCCAGCTGAATAATTCCGGCCGTACATTATCCACAATTTAATGTTACAGGTAAAAAACGTCCTGTTTCCCGAAGGCGTCTCTCCGCATTAGCAAATGTTTTGTGATTTGGAGTTCTTCAATTAGGAAATCTTTCAACATATGTTCGAACAGTAGCACAACAATTTCCTTCACAAAAACCTAAAACTACTAACATATCAGTTTGTTCAGCAAAAGTATAAATTGCAATAAAAAACAAAGTAAGCTAATTATTATTATTAATCACAGCTAGCTTGACACAAAACCTTTTAATTATTGTTATGAATTTGTTTCTCTGTTATATGGCACCTCGTAATAGAATGTTCTGTTTATCTTAAACTGATTTTATATTATTTAATGTGTAAAAAATAATAATTTTACTCGAAATCCATAAACGATATCAAAAATTTGGAAGAGGCAAAAAATCTTCTAAAATAGTGATGCATTTTTAAAAATATAAATTCTGTCGTCATTGACGTACATACAAAAAAGTTACGCGATAGCCAGTGGCGCATAGGCACTAGAAAGAGAACATCCTGTATATGTATTCTCACCAAATTCTAAATTTACATTGCCCTTATATAAAAAAATATGTGTACCATATTTGAGGTTTCTAAGAAAAACAGTTTTCAAATTATTTGAAAAAAAAACTAGGTTATCTGTTCTATATTTAGAAGGCTATGTCTCAGTAGGCGTGCACTTTTGTATATAGGTAAGTTAGGCTAAATAGTAGTTGTTTTCATCCAAGGAACCTGCGGTCAAGCGTTGTTCATCCTTTTCAGGGACATCCTGTATGTTCATTTGGCCAACAACATATTTAAATTATTTATGTCCTCAAACAATTTTATTATTTCGTTTTGTTCCGTTTCAAAAGGTCTCCAAAATGCCATGTGTAATAATATTATTTCTCCCTTTCGCAATTGTAATATCAACGAATAATAGAAGGTGACCATAATAAATTAAAATTACCTGAATCACCAAAGACCAGACCAAATCAGTCATCAGTCAGACCAAATTCCGCATTGCTGCACTGCACTGCTGGACAATTTGTCGACCACCTGTCAACGGCTGAGATTTATTGCCCAGAGGCCCAATGCAACTGTATTTGTATTTTGTTTGCCCGCGCTCGCATTCTTCAACTGGGCGTCTACATTTCTACCTCCTGTACGTTTAGTTCGACCAGACCTGTATATGGGTATGGCTAAATAAATATGCGAACAAGTTTTTCAAATATTTCAATGCCGAGTTGCTGCATCAGCGACCGAACCTGGTACACACCGTCATCCTTTTGGTTCTTCAATTGATATCGGAATCGGAATACACGTAAGTTTGAAATGTTATACATAACGTTTTTTTCCCTAATATAATGTATATGCAACACCAAGTCAATGCTTTGTTGGTTATCATATTACTGACATAATACATACACAGACAAAATAGCTATTGCCAAGCTATATTGTCTGTGATACATATGTTATTTGTATGAAAGACGGACAAAGTATGTTCCAATGTTAGACACAAAATAACAATGTACTTCTACCTGCTACATAGCTCTCGAGTTTGGGTGTCAACTATGGATTAAAAATATCCAGCTACTGTTATACTAATTTTACTACGCCATCGCCATAGGTAAATTATTTTTAACCGTTAATAGGTAGGCCTCAACTAAAGTCAATTACCTAGTGCAATAAGTTATGTACTAACCTTTAGTGGAAAAAATGCTACAAAAAATTTACCTATTCACCGTAGGAATGTGCCCTCTTGCTCTAGTAAAGCATAGACCTATGTAGTAAAATCACAGACAATATAGCTTATCGTCTCAGACCGCGCTTTAAATGCTGGAAATTTGCAATCTAAAAAAGATGCAGGTTCTTGTTAGTTAGCATCCAGCAATAAAATTTAGCGTGGTAATTTTTCTACTCGGTAATACGAGGCAGTTCTAGCGGTGGCTTTGTTGCCAAATAATAACTGCCAAATAAATTGATTGCATTTAATTATGTAATTGAAGAGGATATGGATCTTATCTTTTGTTTGGAAATGACATTTGTGTTAAATGCTAAATAAAACTCTGAATTTACCTAATTAATTACTTATTTCAAAAAAATTAAAAAATTTAAAATTTCCATAAGAATAGTACCTTAATTTTTTATTTAATAAAATTGTTGGAACCCCAAGGGGTGGTAGATATGAAATTTATTTAAAAAAAACAACAAATCATCAATCAATAAGAAATAATATAATGCGTTCGCTACTGTTGTTGCAACTATTGACTAACTTTTTTGTTTTTCGACATACGGACTTCGAACTTTTTCCATGCAGAACCAGGGGTGTGGGGAGATTTTTTCAATTATTTTTTCGATTCAAGGCACCATTTCCAAGTTTATATTTTTTTATTCTATGATGTCACACACCGTTGATCCCAATTTTTTTTTTTTCGGCATGCGGTCACCAATCATGATATTTCGAGTAATTTCCGAGGTACAAGCAAATACTGTTTTGTTTCTTTCATATATTGTGACACCCCGCTCTGCCTCACCCACCGAGTGCTCTACTCAGAACCCAGAGGAGATTTGTTTATATTTCCAACCATTTCCGAGTTACGAGTAAAAACCGTTTTTTATCATACGTTGTGACGTCATAGCTCGACGACGAAGGCTAAAAAGGCCACGTAGCCCACGCTCCCTCCCTATGTGTCCTGAAGATGCTGGGGAAGCCCCAGAAACTCCTGAAGACAGCAGAGAGAGATAGAGACAGAGAGAGAAAAGCCCTCTATGAGGACAAAGTCACTCTATCGCACACTACACCTCTATCTTTCTCGCACACAATCAGACAAAAACGAATTTAAAAAAATTTAAATGGGTTATTCTGATGACGAAAACTAAAACATAATCAAACTGTATTATTCAAATAACAATGTGCAAAAGTTCTTCAGCAATATCGGCAAATTTATTTTGGAAGACGAATCCCGTCAACGAACACTGTAAAAAATATTATAAGAATGCTTAGGTGGCCAGTAAACAGCCCCGATCTCAGTCCTTTAGACATATTTTTGTGGGGACACTTCAGCAAAATATATTTATTAAACCTCAAAATTTACAAGTATTGAAAGGAAAAATACAGGACGAAATGTTTGATAATTCTGAGTTTGTTTTTAAAGCAATAAATAGTAAATTAAAGCATATTTTCAACTGTATCATCACAATTACTTACATGTTGAAAATTTGTAAAAATTGTAGGTATTTTAATGTTATTTCGTTTTTAGGTATTCTCCTTATGTTGTTGTAAAGGTTAGTTATAAAAATCGTTGTTTGTTATTTCAATAAGGATAAATTTTAATATTTTTAATGATTTTTTTTTTTTGCTTCAAATATATATTTTATGCCAGCAAATCTTGATGTCAAAAGAAATGAAGGAAAAGTCGCACATTTGTAAAGTTTTTTCTATATTTAATTATTAAATCTATAAGTGGATGTCAAAATACAAAAAAAACCTGTAACTACTTTAAGTGCCTTATTGAAAAATAAATATTTAATTGTTCCTTTCGTTTCTCTTAATTAAATATAAATGTTTCTAAGTAAATTGTAGATTGTCAATATATTGAGTAAATGTACCATTCTTTTCCACGAACCATCCATGGGTGGGTGTATTGTAGACCTCCAAGATTTTCCATTTCTTCATCTAACTTCTACGAATATTTATGCTCCACACCTTTGACAGTTTACAAAATTTCCATTTTTTTTCTTCCAAAAAGTAGATGCTTGCTGGACTTTCATTTCGCGCAACGCTTGCCTCCTCATCCACTTACCAGAGCATTGGCTGTCTTCTCCTGGACAAATTATACTCAGTTTGTTGCAATGTTAGCAGTCCTGTTGTTATCTTATTAATTTATTCATTTGATTTAGTCAAAGTGTTGTCAGTCCCTTACATGGTCTTTTTAAGAACTCTTTCCCAAGAGTTTCTTCCACGATCTTTCGAAGTTGTCCTTCAACCATTCCTACATGAGTGTTTTAATGCAGTTAGTAACCCCACAGAAGGGTTCGATCTACAGAGCTGTAGATAAGGCTCATTGCTTGATGTTCTTCATGCCCAAGCTCTCTAGCTTGGATATGAGCAGTTTGTGTCAGATCATAACCTTCTAAATAATCTCATACAAGCTCAGAGCATTCCTATGGAAAGGTCCTTTTAAACTCATTGCTGATTGGAGAAAATATAAGACCATTTACTGGGATACTTCATATAAGCTGCGTTTAGTACTACCAATTTGAAATATCTTCATAACATATAATGGTATAAAAACAGTGATTAAAATTCTCTCCCCACAAGTTAAATATGTAATAAATTTAGAATAAAGATATGAGTAAAAATAGAATTGAATCATAGACAGCACCAAATATTAAATACACTTGCTCCCTTTAGACCTAAAATTCGAATCATCAGGAAACTATTGAGTCCTATGCTACAAGTTACAATCCAGTTTGAACCCATACCGTGTTCTTATCTTAAGCACCACATACAAAGGTGTATTATTACCGGTAGAATTGTACGACATGCAAGGAAATGTAAATGAAGGAAAATAGAAGGCATTGTTTGTCGCCACTTTTATTACCTATTCATTCCTCGTTTTAATGGACAGCCAGATAACAGTACCCATTTCGAGTTCTTAATTAAAGGAAAGAGAATGGATGGAGGCAGCAAAAGCAAACAACCGAAGGCAAACACAGGTAGTCGGTTAGAATTTTTTTTCTCCTTCTCGAGAAGACTACAAAAAGTATTTGTAGAAGAGACATAAAAGTATTGTTTTAAGTAGGTTCAAGATTTACTTTATACTGTAGCTACCAAAATAGTTTTGAACAATTGTTTATGAGAACTTTTTTCATAAAAGTTAATGAATTGGATTGTCACTCACGTGGTAAGTTACACCCTGTTATGCATGCAGGATTCTTGAAATTGTTCGTCCAAGTAAAAAGCAACAGGTTTAACGTAGACAATATTTGAAATTTAAGCTCGTTAAACGTCTTTGTGTGTAAAACTTATTAGCATAAACTGAACACATGCAAAAAATAAATGAACGCTCCTCATTGTCTTCTAATAAACTGGTCGCACAAGAATTACACACTACGGTAATTTAAAGATAATGTCACGAGCCATGACAATTGCAAATGTCTGAGTGCTTTTTTTAAACGCCCACGATTTAATATTAATTTGTCTCTTCTAATTCCCAGAATATCGTGGAACAAATTATTAACAGAAACAGTTATTGTTGATGTTTAATGCTTGGGGATTATCGCACGAATGTAAGAGTCGTTCGGTGGAAGAAAGCTTTTGATTTACTCGACGGCAGACATACAAAACGATGCTCCAAAAAAGGGTAGAGAGATGCAATGCCTGTATTGTTATACGGAAACGTATTCTATTTTAAAATACTTAAAAGGACAGGGTGATAAATCTCTTCCCACTCACTGTAAGTACCTTCCTAACATGTTTCTAAAAATATTGAAATTAGGTCTGTTTTATTCAAAACAAGGAGAACAGTGTGAAGTAAAATCTTAACATTTAGGAAGAACATAGATCGAGGACATATGCAGATATTGAATATAATATGACTTCAATATTTGTGGATAATGTTAACGAGAATGAGATTTATAATGTTGTAACTGAGTTAAAAAATACAAATTGTTGCGGCATAGATGGTGTTAGTTCTAATATGTTAAAATACGCGATTTCATTCGTTGTTAAACCTTTGGTATATTTAGTCAATTTCTCGTTGCAGCAAGGTATTTTTCCCAGTATTCTAAAGACAGCAAAAGTTATACCAATTTATAAAAAAGGAAATCGTTGTTTGGTTGATAACTATAGACCAATTTCTATGTTGTCCACAATATCAAAGGTTATAGAAAAAGTTGTACATAAGAAGATGATAGCATTTGCGGATAAATTCAATCTATTTCATAATAGTCAGCATGGTTTCAGAGCTGGTAGGTCCACGCAGTCGGCAGTTATGAGTTTTTTAAATGATCTATATTTTAATGTTAATAATAGTAAAAAATGTCTGGGAATCTTTATGGACCTCAGTAAAGCATTTGACCTTGTTAATCACGGCATACTAAATGAGAAGTTATATAAATATGGATTTAGAGGTAAACTTGGTGACTGGCTCAAATCCTATTTATCTGAGAGGAAGCAACTTACAGAGGTTAATAACTTCTGTTCAAAACCTGAGCCTATTACTTGCGGAGTTCCCCAGGGGTCAGTTTTGGGGCCCTTATTATTTATAATATATGTCAATGATTTGGTGTGTAGTGTTAGCAATGGAAGTCTTGTACTTTTTGCTGATGATACCTCATATTTGGTGTCTGAATATGATTACATTAGATTAACAAATACAGCTCAATCAAAGTTAAATGACCTTTGTAATTGGTTCAGAAAGAATCATCTTATTATGAACAAAGATAAAACTGTTTATGTTATGAATTTTACTCCTAGAGTCAACAGTACGAATTTTATTCATCTGCTTAGAATCGATCAAAGATCCATAAAACAGGTGCAAGAAACCAAATTTTTGGGTTTGTATTTAAACAACACTTTGAGTTGGGAATCTCATATAGATACTCTCTGTAAAAAGCTTGCAACTGTTTGTTTTGCATTGTATAGACTTAGATATATTGTTAATAAGTCAGTGCTGTTATCCTATTATTATGCGCATTGCTTTTCAAGGCTTAAATACGGGATAATTTTTTGGGGTTCATCTAGTTTTGTTAGCAGAGCTTTTATAATGCAAAAGAGAGCAATTAGAAATATTTTATTGCTAAGCCCAAGGGAGTCTTGTAGATCTAAATTTAAAGATTTAAAGCTACTGTCGCTTCCATGTATTTATATTCTAGAATTACTGTTGTATATAAAAACTAATATTAACGATTTCAGAATGAATAATTTTTATCATAATTATCTGACGAGATCTCGTCATGATTTGATTGTTCCTATACATAGTTTGACTTTCTTTGAAAAGAGTCCGCAATACATGGGGATTATATTGTATAACAAGTTGCCGAATAGAATAAAATTGATATATAATCTAAAAATTTATAAGCGGGAAGTTGAGATTTTGTTAATGGAACATTGCTTCTATTCTGTACACGAATATCTATCTAGTATATTGATTTAATTTTATATTTTCTACTTTATCTACATCTTATTTGTATTTTATTGTCATTTTCTTCTGTATGTATGTTATATTTTTATATGTAAGTCTTTAGGTATATTTATATTTGTAATTTGCCATTTTTACCACCTATTTTGACGTGTCCCATGTCATTTCAATGATCTTATGGACAATAAAATTATTATTATTATTATTATTATTATTATGCTAAATATTTGTCTTGACACATGACTTGGCAAACGCTGATGTGCATGCGTAAGTGATTACCTCACATGTAGACAGTAGTTCTCAAAATGTGCGTATGGACTTTGAAAAAATTAATATATCCGTAAAAATTTGTATTTTTAAAAATTCAAATAAATAAATTTAAAGAAAATAGAATGGGAGAGGACAGGGGGTTATCTTCATGCAAAAAAACTCTCCACTCCCTCCCTACAGATTTATAGTCCTTCAAACGTGCAGAAAAAAATCGTATTTATTATTTTACCTTAAACATAGAAAAAGTTGCAATAATTAAATTAGGTAAATTCCTACTATTGACATGATATACACGGTGGTCCCGATGTAATGGGCCAAAACTCATGGATAGATTCCCGACGCAAAAATATTGAACCGAACTTACCTTAGTACAAAAGTTGATAGTTAGAGATACTGGGTGTTAAATGTAAAATATTATTTTATTTTCTTTCATTTATTTCTTAATAAATGTAAATATCCACACAAAATTTTGGGGTTCGGGTTCTTTGTATGGAATAATTGAAGTCTGTTCACATTTTGGTTATAGTTCATAGAGGGCCCTAGCTGCAGTAGATTGAATGTGTTAAGAACGACATAACTTTTTATACTTTAAGGTGTCTCATCTCTGGTATCAAATTCTTATTTTCCAACTTTTTTTACACAAAAAAGTATCCTTTATGAAAGTAGCTGTCTCGTACCGTTTTCGAGATATTGGGCTTTGAAACTTCCAATGGTTGAAATAATTCAAATAATTTAGAAATGTCAAAAACAAGAGTTTATTTAGAATTAAAAATTGTAATGAACAGTAAAATAGTAAACATTAGTGAAAATATGCCTTTTTCACAATAACACAGACACAGACAAAAAAAAGTTGTTTGTACTTTTCATGCGACATGTGTTATCCGCAGTATTTTTGCTTCCTGATCACGAATCCGGTGTCAGAATTGAGCTATCACATCACAGGAATTTCCTAACCTCAAAAAATAAGTCAAAAATAGCAAAAATTTACGAAAAAGTGCTAGGAAAAGTATAAAATTTGTGTTTTCTATATTCAAATGTTCTTTTATATGATTAAGACCCCACCGAACGTGAATCCGCGGTAAAAATTGATGGTTCTCTTTCTAACAGGTTAATTAAGGTCAGAATCTGTCTATGAATTTCGGACCATTAAGTCGAGACCACCCTGTATACTCATTTCGTTCTAGAACTGGTACAGTAGTCCAATTAAATGGGCCTTTAAATCGCAATTTTGGTCAAATTGCCTGAATTGTGACAGTATTTTTTTATATTTATAGATAAAATAAACGGGTTTTTCAGGATAACTCAAAAAGGGTAAGAGCTAGAAAAAAACCTTATAACAGTTGTAGAGCATAAAATTCTACATAATAATGGTCTATTGACTTTTCCTTGTACTATTAAAATTAACAGTGTTAGGGAGACTATAAGTTAAGGGATGATTTCATTGAGAAATTTAAAAAATCATAAGCAGAAAAATTATTTTATAATTTTTTTTTCAATCTACTCTAAAAAATGTAAACTATCTCTTCAAAGAAGTAGATATATATTTAATTCAAAAAAAGTTATCACAATTTCACAAAGCGAACGTGATTTTTTTTCTTTGTCGTAAAACAAAATTTCGAAGGCAACTTTTCGTCATTTTAAAATAATCGATCGAATGGCCTAGAAAAAATTGTTTTAGTGTTAAATCATCAAATTAACGATTAAAAAATTGAAATTGTTATAACTTTTTTACTAAAAATTAAAAAATTTGTCTATTTCTCTGAAAGTTTACATTTTTTTAGTAGATTGAAAATAAAATATATAAAATTCATAAATTTTTCTGCTTATCATAATTTTTTAAATTTCTGAAATCATCCCTTAACTTCTAGTCTCTCTACCTCTAGTAATTTTAATAGTACAAGAAAAAGTCTATAGACCATTTTTATGTAGAATTTTATTCTCTACAACTTTTATAAGAAATTTTTAATTGTACGTCTTGCCCCTTTTGAGTTATCTGGAAAAGCCCCTTTATTTTTTATTACAAAAAATTACCGTCACTTATTGTTATTATATACCTCAAACTAACTTATATAAAAAATTCAGTTGACCAAAATTGCGATTTAAATGCTAATTTAATTGGACTGCAAATTATTAACTACGAAAAATGGAAATTTCAACTATCCGCGTTATCAGTTACCACAAATTGAAATACAGGTACAAAGACACGGAAGCTAATCCAGACGAACGACCAGGCTTTGTTCCTTTAATAATAAAACACACTTTTACGCGGATGAATGTGCTGCACTGTACCATAAATCCAACTTCATTATTTCTTTGACTATAAATTGTGCCTACTCAGCCTACCACGGGTAACATACGACTATATAATACAAGAAAAATTGGTTAGAAACTTAAGATGCCATATAAATGATGTCATTCGAACGGGCCATTAGAAGCGATCGCCCTAGCCTGAACGAAGTTATTGCCCCCAGAAGGGATTACAGTCCTTGGGTGCGTGCGATCAGAACGAAAGAATACCGGAGCCGTGTTCATCGTGTACCTTAATTTCGATGCCAGATAATGGCAACAACGGGCATCCTTTATTACGAGCACAAATAAATTACAGATGGAACAGTTTTTAAGGTCGAAACTCCACGTGAGTCATGAAGTTATACGGCTAGGCTCTCGGTGCACCGGATCGTGCCTCTGCCTACACTTTTAGATACGCGGTGCATCTACAGGGAGAATCACTTTCACTGGGACGCATTGCGCACGGAAAGTGAACGGATTGCCAGTGACACATTTACAAATACTGCTCGGAAAGAAAAATGTAATGGTCGTGTAATTGTAGATAAGACTGTTGCAATTTGAAGCACCAAATACAGGTTGCTGTGAGCATGGGCGCCAGACAATTTTCTAAAAAAAAAAAACAAAAAAAGAAAAAATATTCATATGTAATAACACCAAGCAAAATCATAGAACAAGTAAAGGAAAAATGGAAATAAAGATAAATAAAACATTTACTAAACAAAATTAATGAAGTAAATAAAAAGGAAATTTTTAAAATTAACAAAAGTAAATCTGCAATATTTATCTGTCTTCAGCAAAAGTACGCAGTTCTTCTGATCAGGGACACATACAACCCTTTTTTCTACGCGATTTTCTAGTGGTGATTCTTAAAAAATACATAAGAAAACCATTAACTGAAAAATGTAGAGTAATCCAAAAAATGATTCTATTGCTTGCTATATATTTCTATGAAATCTTAAACAAATTTTCTAAAAACGTTGATCCATACTATACCATTATCTCCTAGACAGAAAGATAAAAAAGATAATGGTGGTAGAACGCAGTACAAAGTATTAAAAAAATAGAAGCGAGAAAGCCACATAAACTATTTATTTTTTTAAATCTGCTACAACACAAATAAACATGAAATTTAGATCTTTAATAATAATGATAATAAACGTCTTTATTCACATTATTTGTACAAAAGAAAAAAAATAATTAAATAGTGGCGGCGTTCGATTGCTCGCTCTTCCACGCAAGCACATAAAGAGAAGAAAAATAATTACAAAAATTTACAAGGAACATTAGAAATATAAAAATAATATTTCATCAAATTAGATTATGATAAAATGATAAATACAGACAAAAATAGTTAATAGACCATAAAAAAGAGCATGAAAACTGGACAGAGGGACAGAAGAAATTAATTAAAAGACACAGATTACTATACACATATAAACTTCGTGAGAAGCTGCTTAATCTGCCTACGGAACGACAAAATACTTGGTGCTCCTTTTATATTGTTAGGGATTTTGTCAAATATCTTCGCAGCGTTATACGAAAAGGAACCTTGAAATTGAGCAGATTAGTGTTCTGGAACCAAGTACAGATGTCGGTATCGGGTGGAACGGTTGTGTACTTCACTGCCTTTTACTAGTTTGTTGCACAGAGAAACGGGAGATTTAAATGTTTCAGTTTTATAAACTATGCAAGACAAATGTAGCTCATACCTTTCTTTTAAATATAACCATCTGGATTCCAAAAACTTCTGAGTTGTGATCAAATCAACTGTTCTGTTTTTTCTGCAGGGTATATTTATCTGATTCTAATAGACAAGGCCAAAAAACACTATCACAGTAATGTAGTGGAGACAAAATTAGCGAATCACATAACCTTAGTTTCACATCAGTACTGCGTGAATCTATATGAATATTAAGCAGTTTTAATTTCCCGTACGATTTTTGTACTAAATAATTTACATGTTTTTGAAATCTTAAATTAACATCCAAATATACTCCAAGGCTTTTGCATTCTTCTTTGGGCTTAATTACTTCACCATTGATAGAAATTCGGAAATCAGGATTCAATTACTAGTTCCTATTCTTTCCGAATACTAGCAAGATCAAAATAAGTTTATGAGCAGTACATAGCAGTACATAGTCGTGAAAATTTACGCAAGTCTAAATTTATTTCATCAATGGCTATATTAATATTACTATATGGTATACAGGTATATCATCAGCATACTGGTGAATTTTGCAACTAGGTAGGTATGTGGAAAAGTCTGCAGTGTAGACTGAAAATAATAAAGGGTCCAATACACTACCCTGAGGAACTCCTTTATTTGTGACCCTGAAATCTGAAGATTTACCACAACACCTTTTGACGCCTGTTACATAAATAATTTTTAAAGAATAATTTCGTCACATTTTTCCAGACAAATGCCCCCTTGTGCTCCCCTCTGGCGCCGCTCATGGCTATAGGCGTCTTTTTTGTAGTAGAAATAAATATCTTCAAAACGATAAATTTTTTGAATACGTATACTGTTTTTTGCGAAAGGTTTATAAAATTGTTTCAGCATCCCAAAAATATCATAATATGCACTATAATTTTCAGGTACAAGTTTAAAAAAATGTTTATACAGGGTGTTTTATAAAAAGTACCTTACAAACACTAAAAAATTTTACTATTTTTTCATCAAAATCAAATTATTTTTATTTTAATTACACCAAATTTTAGCATATCTTTTCCAAAAAACAATGTATTGCAGTGAAATTTGAAGCAGTTTTTTTAAGGGCATTAACTATATGCTAGGTTGCTAGTTGTGTTTTCTCCCAGTGACATTTTAGTACATAACTTTTTAAATGTAAAGTTTCATTTTACAGTAAAAGTTATTTTTGTCAAAATTGCTAAAATCGAATGGTTTCTGAAAAAAAAACGCAAATCTCAAAGTTAATCAGCTTCTATGCCTTAGCGTTCAAGGTGTCCGGAAATGAATGGACTGTACTTCCTTAACCCTCCTTGGATGAAAACAAACCGTTCTCGCTTAAATTTCCTTATTTCCAAATTTTGCTTCCTTATAAAGTTTCTGCTTCTATGAAGGCTTGCAATTTTTTAAAGATGTACAATTTTACCAAAGTGAATTGATCTAAATTGTTGTATTTCGCTCCAAGAAAACTACTTTTAAAGTATTGCCTGTTCGTTTCCAGACACTCGTATATTAAAACTACAAACTAATTGTCTTTGGAACAGTCAATTGCATTTTATCAAAAACGATTTTAACAAAGGACGACCTTTTTGTCATATAAAGTTTTACAATATAATACACGTAACATTGTAAAAAACCTAACCTAAAAAAAAGTTATGTAAGAAAATGAATCATCAGAGATCGTAACTAACGACCTCTAGCAGATAATCAAAAACTAGCGACGACAGACCCATGGTCTACAGAAAAAATCGTGTTACTTTTTCATATCTTATCAGCTCCAGAATGTATGGTAACTTTTCTCAAAACACCCTGTATAACACCATTAATTTACAGTTGGTACTGTTCTAATAAAATGCTCATGTCTTGCATTAGATTAACGCACCATAAAATAATCAACATAAAAAAGCACCAAGAATCTGATTGCAATTTCTATTTGTAATATCATTTTCCAGCTAAAACTGATTGCTGAATAGACATTATCATATTTGCAGTCGTTTTTATAATTACCTAGGTAAATATTATTTTATTTAATCATTATAAATGAATACACAAAATTATAGTACAGACAATATAATATCACAAAATACACTCATTATAAATTTTCAGTCATCTGCTAAACATCATATACAAAAAAGAATTAAACTGGGTGCTCCTTTAGAACTGTCTGAAAAAAATATGTCTAAACGACATTAAACATTGGTACTATAATTTTTTAGCTACAATCATATAGCGCATTTCTCTCACCGATTTATTTTCGTGTGACAAATCTATGGCAAAAATGTAATCCGCGAGCCGCGAGATTAATAACTGTAGAAAAAAAAAACGTTAATGGACATTTGATTTGAAGACGCTGTGAGAACGAAAAACTGTGCCCCTCATGAATAGGTGATGGAACCCCTGCTGGTTTTTATATAGGTGCAGTTATTCTCTTTGACAGAAAAACATGAGGAGAGAAGATGTAACTTACTGGGATGCTTGCGTAGAAAGCATTATGTGTAATACTCGTACATCGTGAAAGTTTCGATGGTAAAAGATGAACTGTTTGTTTTTAATAAGTTACGGTTTTGTAATAAATTGCTTTAGAGTGGCGTCTAGCATACATTAATTTTAGACTCCATCGTGTCTATTATATGTAGGTATAAGTTTTATTATTTCGCGGGTCGTTTTGTCTACATACAGAGTGCCCAACTTATTGTTATAAAGAAAGATAGTGTATGCTTTGTATTTGTTATTTGACAGTTAGGTACCTATATCGTGAATAATTTTAAAAACTGGTATTAACACAGTCTGATAGTTATACAAATCATAATTTTATATTTCATTGGTAAATATTTAGCTTCTTACTAATTTAAGGTTTTTCAAATATTCTTTTCATTAAAAAAAATGTAGTCTATATCTTCGAAACGCAACAAACAATTGTTTTTTTTGAGTATATATTTCTTTGAAATTCCAAGAAAATATAACTTTGGTCTTTTACCATTTTTTCCTAGACAGTAAGGTAAAAAAAATATGTGGAGAGAGTGTTTTGTGTGTATCTCTGTCTAAACATCTAAAAACATTGAAATTAAATTTTGTGTGTACAATATACAGGGTGATTCAGTCATAACATATGCGAATTCGATTCAGTCATAATATATTCGAAAGACAGAAAATGAAAATAGGAAAAAAATTTACTCGACCTTTCAAATATAAGCAAATTACTCCTTAATTCTCGGCGCCCTACTTCGTAACAGAGAACGCGCCGACAAACTATACAGCGTTCGAATGACGTTGAAGAGAAACAGCTGATTTCCCCAGTCGTCTGAAACTGAATCATTAATTGAATATGATACTAAAACCTGATATTCAATTATATTACATAGTGAAATCGTTAAAAAATATATTAAAAACTAGGTTAATGACCGAATATTACGGTAGGTCAAGATTCACTCTCGATGAACATTTTTGGGTTAGCGGTCAGGAGCGGTTCGAAAAGGGGTTTAAATTTGAAATTACTTTTTTCAGCGTTTGTGCATTTAAAAATTTTTTAAATCGTTTATTCATATTCTACTGATTTTCCCTTGTATTCCCTTAAAACGACCGACATTATGACTAAATCATCCTGTAGAAACGTGAAAAAATTAAGTGTAATTGTTGTTACTTTTGATAAAAAATTGTGGTATAGCATTGGAAAATATGTCTTTTAGATAGCAAATTTTATTTTGAATGAAATAATTTCTTGACTTTTCATACAGGGTTAGTCAAAAGTATGGAAACCCCCAAAAATCTCAGCGGGAAAGCATTTTTGTGATAAATAGTGAGGACAGATGTATTCGCATTTTTTACGACGCATTCGATGGTTCAAGGTCATATCAAGATCAAGTCGGTTTTTTAAAAGGCGACCCTCCTTTTCGACCCCGAAGGTGGAAAGAGCAGAAGATTCTGCATCCGAATATGGCATTGACCGTGACCTAAAGGTCAATGGTCAAGGTCATTTCAAGGTGAAATGTTGATTTTTACTGTATATTTTTATTTTTAACTACGGAATCAGATGGAGTTACAGTTATTGAGTAGATACCTGATGGTACTTCTTAGTGACCATGAATTTGAGGTCAAGGTCGAAAGAACATGTCAAGGTCACATCGGTTTTTCAAGTAGCGACCCCTTATTTTAACGCTAGAAATAAGAGTGCGTAGAATTCTACATGTTACTATGACCTTAAACATGAAGTCAATGGTCGAGGTCAGTTAGAGGTCAAATGATTATTCGGGCTGTAATTTTTTATTTTCGACGTTGAAATAGAAGGGACACACAATTTTTTAGTGACACTAAGGAATACCATCATCATCTACTCAAAGACTGTAGACTGATTCTACTGTAAAAATCACCATTTGACCTTAAACTGACTTCGATCATTAACCTTCAGGTCACGGTCAATGTCATATCCGGATGCAGAATTTCCGGATGCTCTTTCCGTTTTCAGGGTCGAAAAGGAGCGTCGCCATTTAAAAAAATCAACTTGATCTTGATATGACCTTGAACCTTGACATTGACATTGACCTCAAGGTCAAGGTCACATTTGGGTGCGCCGTGAAAAATGCTGAGACTTTTGTCCTCACCATTTATCCAAAAATGCTTCCCCGCTGAGATTTATGGGGGTTTCCATACTTTTGACTAACCCTGTTTAACAGCCATCGTTTTTTTAATAATAATAATATCTTTCTTTGACATTAACATCTTGTATGTGTAAGAACATATTCTTAAATTTTAATGAAACAAACAATTTTGATACACCCTGTCCTTTATTCATAATTAACTGATTCGCTAAAATCTTTAAAAAATTTCTAAAAATAAAGACGTATACAACGACACAATTAATACTCAAGAACGTTTACAAACCTCCACGAAAAAAACAACCGAACAGCACATTTAATACCCATAGCAATAACTTGTAAATATTATTTAAGGAACGTCATATTCTCATTAATAAAATCCTCGTTCAGCGGGTAATTATATTATTGAAACAATTATCGCATTCTGCAGTAAAAGGGAGACAGAGATAGGGGACACGAATCTTGCTTCGCATAAAAATCGCAATCAATTCGCTGTTGCCCGGGCGGTTTTAACATAAAATTAATTAAAGACAGCGATATACTGCGACGATACTCGCCCATTCTACAAGTAATTTACATCCGATTACACCTGACGTTAAATGTGCCGTTATTTTTACAAATTTGGTACCTGGAGGTTCTTAAATTTCGACGATCACGCGCTGGGCTACCACTTTTGAACGGTCAGGGTTAACGATTGCTGCCCAAACCAAAGCGAGGAGTAAATAATAATTTCCTGTCCCGTGAACTTAGTAATTATAGCAGGGATCCTAAATATGGCGCCTTCAATGACCTACACCGTCAAGTTCTTCAGTAACTGGACTGATAGTGTCGCGTCACATTTATGATACGATGTACGTATTCTATTTTTTTTTTTAGAGTTAAATCCTGAATGCTTCTAAGGTGACAGGCAGTCAGAACACCCTCTAATTTACTTGCAACTTGTTCTTACCCTAGGATGGTGGTTGGGTGTTGAACGAAGTCAACAAATTGAATTTTACGTAGGGCTTTTGAGATAATTGTCAAATGACATTTTTAGTATTGTTTAGGAATCTGGATAGGTTCGGTATGATACCTAAAAATTTAGATCTGGAGTTCAGATTTTCGGAGTTTCTTCTCCAGAGAACAGCGTTGTCTAGCCCAGCTCCTCGGTCTTCTCCGACGTCGCCCGAGCGTACTCGAATTCTGCAATATCTCGATCGTCGTCGTTGTCGGTCATTGGTTTTCAATTCTGTAGCACGGATCGACGTGTGGATTAGAACCTGGGGCGAAATTTGAAAAATTTGACGTTTAAATATTCTTCCCCGAACTTATTTCATATAATCGTCCTCTTCTACCTCCCGATTTAAATCGTATTGAATTATTCCATTTGAAACATGTAACGTAACTTATTGAGTTAATGGGTAAAGATAATACGGCAAGACCATTCTTAAACTATGTTTTTTAAGTATGGGTGAGATGTAACTTATAAAGTATATGTCATATCTAAAGTATCATTACCACTCGATTTAGCAGACTTCTGAACTTGTTATAGTAGTAAAAGAGTCAGTGCCGAGTTTTAGTCGAGAAAGTATCTGAAGTTGCACATCGTTAATATAGGAAGAAGGATAGGATAGAAGCTAGATGGACCAGTCGACAGAAAACATTTCAAGAACGTTGATAAATATGTATGTATATGGGAAGCAGTTTCAAATTAGACAATTCAGTCAGTGAATTGCAATAAATTTTACATTATTTCTGATATTCTAAATAAATTAACACGAGTGAATCATATAAAAATCTTTTTTGGAGTAGCAATCCTGCACTTTGGTTTAGACAAGTACAGGCACAATTTTCGACAACAGAAATTTCAGTAGACTGAATAAAATATGATTATACAGGGTGTAAGAGGTACGACTGCCATTACTTCAACATGAGATAGAGTAATCATAAATGAACAAAAGAGTTGTATGTATATAGATTAAGTTTTCAAAATATAGCGAGTATTAATATTGATTGGGGAGTTTCATCACAACAACGTGACAAAAACGCTACACAGCTGATGTACACCACGTGTGCATGGGGCAGACTTGTCCTACGGAAAAAATGTAAACAAATATTATTGTGAAACATTTAGTAAATTTCAAGACAATTGTTTTCCAGTTTTGAAATAAATAAAATAAAATGTATCGATTTTGTAGTACGAAGATAGTGTTGTGTTTAAATTTTAACTCGAATTTTAGTAATTATGAATCTCTTAAAACAGAAACTTAACTTTTAATCAAATGATGAATTAAAAAAATACGTAATTAAAGTGCCCAAAAATTCACGTCGTCCAAATAATCATACGTATTAAAAATAATTTAGGGACTTACCAAAAAGCAAAATTCAGTCATTTTTAAACTCACAAGTACAAAATAAACTGCAACATATGTTCAAAATGTCCACCACCATTTTCTATGCACACACGACACCTTCGAATCCAATTTTCGGCAGCTCGCTGGAAAGTACCTCAAGAAAAGGAAATAGTGGTACGCAAAAAACACTCCAGCACGGTCCAATTCCAGATACCAACACCAACTGAATTGCGTATTGGTGGACAGCTTAATACCTCGTGTTATCCGCCGCGCCGTTGTCACATTGCTCGATATTTTATCGAATTTTAAATTTATTACATTACAACGCTAATAATTTTTTAGAATAAAGAATAAAGTAAAGAAAATATGTTCAAAAAAGCGATAAACATTGTATTTTATGGTAATCTATGCACGCAGTTATGTCAATATTCCTTAATTAATCGAACTTTTGTACATCAAGTTGGAGATTTTTTCTCGGAAATGGTTGAGTTTAGGACCCATGTCATATAAAGTTTTTTTGTTGTTAATGTATTCTATCGTCTGTTAAAGTTAAGGCAGTCAAACTTGTAACACCCTGTATGATCACTGAATTTGAAGTGATACCCAAAATTTATGATGTTTTACAGATAATCAAATAATGATTTATGTGATAATCTCAAAAAAGGATATTTCATACATAGGTACATTTAATTAAGATCAACGTTTAGAAACATAAATAACGTCTGATATCGGAGACCGAAAACCTCCAGAATATTCTAGGGATTGAAGTGTAAATATGTCAGATAGATAGATGTGTACTTGGAAACAAGAAATATTGTACAGGTGCAAAATAAATACTTATATATTATGCTAGTAGGTATTACGCAGCTAAGACATTTGACAGAATATGAGATATTCTACATATAGGTTATATCTCACCCACACTCAAAACATGTCATCCCTCAGCTTACCTAAGAGATACTGATCAGAACTAATATGTTCCAAACTGATTTATATGCTTCTATATTCTCCTGATGAATGATCGTAGCTAATTAATTGCAGATATAATTAAATGCAGGTCGGAGTATATAGTCCGCAGAGTAGTTCTTTTCCACAATATCATAAAATTAAAAAAGGATAATTTATATGTATATTAACATTCTACTGTTCTAATGAGATATAACATACAAAGTTATGGGCGCCGTTTTGGGGGAATAAGAAGGGACATTTGATATTTAACCGACTTTTAAATATCTAGACGTTTTTACTACCATTAATAACTCAACAGACAGACTCACATCGAATGATATTTCAAACAATAGGTATAGTTGATTTACAAATACTAATCATGTTGATTAAAAGGATGTATATTAATTGTGCTGGTGTTGATAAAATGGCACATGGTACACGTGTGTCATTACTTATTAGTCATTTAGGAGAATTATCCCACTCAGCTTTCCACCTCGTGGTATTCCGATCCCTCCCCTGGCGTGACTAACGCACCACATTCAACTTTTCTGATCTTTTATGTATTTGGTTTTTGTAAAAATAAGTGTTTATCTGTTATGAAATCGGTGCAAAGGAATGATTATGATAATTCCTTTACAATCTAGGTACCTACGACTTAACCTGCATAGATCAGTGGCGGTTCACAGTGAATTATGATTTTCAGGTCAGTCAGTATCTGCTCATCATTTATCCCTTACTTATACTTATAACTTATTGGAATAGATTCCAAGAAGCGCAAAATCTTTTATATGCGTTCTACACCTTTTTCAGATATATTTCAGAAAAGGTCTGTTTAAGAAAGCGCCATTTTATTTGATCTGTGTAAATTTAATTTCAGATTAATTCTTAGTTCTATTTCAAAAAATTTTGATTAAATTTCAAAATCGTTTCCGAAGGAATTTAATCGTATTTCGGAAATTCTAAATTGGCTTTCAGACAAAAGTTTAAAATAAAAAATTAATCAACTTACCCTTCCATTTAAAAAAAAAGTTAGGGTTTGCTGTTGTAATATGCAGCATTGATATGATATACCTATCTATTCTGATATACAATTTACATTTGCTGAAATACAATTGATACTTTCTAGAAAAAGTGAATTATTCATTTTCTGTATTTTTAGCTAAAATATTGGCAATTTTTTTTATATTCAATATAATATGTAGTAACTAAAGTTTTGTGAGTTGTGTTCGAAATGCTTTTTTAATTTAAAACTCCGTGCTTTTCTTAAGACTAGTTTTCTGTATAATTAGAAACATTGAGTGAATTTTTTAATTGAATACTTAAACACCGTGTTTATGATGATAATTATATTGTAATTTTGAAGTTTTGACAGATCCCAACGGGAACATTCTTATTTACTCTTCACATTTGACAAGTTTATCTACAAAAGAAAAACAGTTGAAAATTATAGATATGACGTGATACAGGGTGTCCGGAAAGGTCATGTCAAAAATGAAGGGATATATAGGGGAGGCCAAAATAGTTGTAGTCCTTCATAAAAAAAATTTTTCCTATCGAGCTTCGTTGTGAAGTTATGCGCCTTCAAAGAAGTTTGAAAAACAAATTGCAATTATAACTTCTAAGTCGTTACCATGACAACAATGAAATTTGGTCAATTAAAGTAACTTATGATAATGTTTATTTACAAGTTTAAACTGATATTCAATATTATACTATTCCATTATACTATTCCATTATACAGGAGCAGACGAAATTATCCAATTAAATTTATACATCTTTAACAGCGTTACCAAATTTGGCATTTTTCTTTCATAGTTCCATTCCTCTCTCACTTTGCTATAAAAAAGGTATACCTTATATCAGTCGATATCTTGTACCGTTTTTGAGAAAATCGAATTTTGTTAACAACATACATGTATTGTATCAAAAATGCGATATTAGGTAATATTTTTGTAAAAATCTTGGTTTCTAGGGAAATTGAGATAACTGTCAACAAGTATGTATAATTAGCGTTAAATATTAGTCATAAATCATTTTGACACCATTTGTTGATTCAGGAGAATTTTAGCTATGAAGAATTTGCAGATATTCATATAATGCACACGGATTTACGCCAACCGCTTTCCAAATAGAATTTACATATTTGAAGTAACGAAAACCCCCATGGTACATATTATTCAGACAAAACAACAACAAAAATGTATCATTAATGTATGGATGGGAATAATTGGAAACTATTTAGTGTGACCATATATCATTAATGACACTTTAAATGGGGATAAATACCTATATTTACTGCAAGAACACCTTAACCCGTCATTGGAAGGAACCCGTCCCTTTAAATATTTGAAATAACATGTGGCTTATGTCTGATGGTGTACCACCCCATTTTAGCAGTGCAGTAAGGGCTTATTTAAGTACCACATTTCCCTATCCATGGATCGGTTAAAGTAGTTCTTTTACGTGGCCGCTTCGTTCTCCCGATCTTAATCCTCTCTATTTTTTTCTTTCGGGGCGTCTTAAAACTCTTGTTTATCAAACTCATATAAATAGTAGGAAAGAATTTTTATTAAATCGCATAATTACATACGCCGACATCATTAGAAATGATCAGCACATGTTGTTTCGAGTACAGCAGAGGTGTTTGAGCAATTTCAGAAAATACATTGAAGTTCAAGCCTACACATATTGAACATCTTACTTAACAGTTAGTTCTCTTTTTTCTTTTAAGTCTATAGAATCCAAGATTTAATGTTAGTATCACATTTTTGATACAATATGTTTGTTGTTAATAAAATTCGATTTTCTCAAAAACGGTACAAGATATCGACTGTTATACAGTATACCTTTTTTTTAGTAAATGAGAGAGGAATCGAACTATGAAAGAAAAATGTTAAATTTGGCAACGCTGTCAAAGACGTATAAATTTAAATGGATAATTTCGTCTGCTCCTGTATAATTCAGGCATATTGAATATCAGTTTAAACTTCGAAATGAACATTACCATGAATTACTTTAATTGTCCTAGAAGTTATAATTGGAATTTGTTTTTCAAACTTCTTTCTTTGAAGGCGAATAACTCCAAAATGAAGCCCGATAGGAAAAAAATTTATATTAAATACTACGACTATTTTGAGCTTCCCTGTATACCCCTTAATTTTTGACATGACTTGACCTGACACTCTGTATACAGTAGCGACATTTCCGACGTGACAAGCGCATAAAATTGTTCCCATTAAAACTTATCTTTAATCCTGTAAAATTGCAATAGGAATTGTGAGATTATTAACAAAGAACGATAGTACGAAAATAAAGTGCAGTTTTCACGGACAACAACCAACTGTGGAATGGTTTTGTTACCCCTGGGCCCGGCACATTGCGCCGCCATTGGCATAGATCACGCTCAACGCCTCCTCATCGCGACTTATCCCCGACCCAACCGCCCATGGAACTGGGTTAGTAGTAAGGCAAGCACGTAAATAACACGGTATCATATCCTCCGAGAGTTGCCATGCATATTTGACATTGGCAGTAATTCGGACCTGTAAAGACTCGAAGATAAGGAGGCGGTCCAGCGCCGCGGGCGTCGAGTTGAGTGGAGAATTTTTTTTTTTTTCGGAAAATAGTGAACGGCTGCCTTGCTTCACACCCGCCTCAGCCTCGCCAGGCCACTTCCACGTTTTACCCGACCATGCAACAGCGAATTATCTCACCGAGCCCGAAGGAGTTTGGATTCTTATCTTGGAAGGCGCATCTCGACTAGTGTGCGGTTAGGGCCTCAAATTTATGTAATTTGGGGACCTAGATGGTGCAAGATTGGATCGGAAATTATTCTTTTATAACATTTTATTCTGTTAATATGGGGGTCTTCTAGGTGTATGTCATTATTCCAAAAGATCGTTCTTTTTATTTTGAACCAATAAGCTGTCATGTCCCAAAGCAACTGGTTTTAAAGATACAAAGTATTGAATTTAAAAAATATATATCACCTACTCAAATATCTCTAAAGGTACTTGGAGTTGAGGATTTTGATGAATAATTATACCAATTTTAGGTACAGAAAAGAATTCTGTCTAAAATAGATTTCCTAAAATATTGAATTTAATACAGGGTCGGAAAGTCCCCATGGTTCATCGGCCGTTATGTGGAGCGATAAAGAAAGTCATAGAAATCCGTGCGATAGAGAAAGATGGCTATAATGAAGACGTCTAATAGTCACCGCCCATTTCGCCCTTCCACAAATAAGATCCACTTCTTATTTGTGGAAGGGCGGTGATTATTAGACGCCTTCATTATAGCCATCTTTCTCTATCGCACAGATTTCTGTGACTTACTTTATCGCTCTCACGTAACGGCNTCCATTATTTAGAAATTTACCGCAAGTATATCAACTTGCGGCCAACAAACACAAAATCTTCGCATGTATTTTTGAATTATCGCAATGGAAGGTGCTACAACCAGGTAGTGGGAAAAGGAACAATTGGACAGTGGCCGTCGAAGATAGCCGAGTATTTAAAACTACAAAATCCTACAAATTATACAGCTCATTCGTTTCGCCGTACTTCAGCCACCCTCCTATCAAATAGAGGTGTGGATGTGCTCGGGTTAAAAAGGCATGTGGGATGGAAATCTTCAACCGTTGCCGAAAGCTACGTCGAAGATTCCCTTCAAAATAAACTACAGTATGCAGATAAAATTCTTCACGATAATGACAACACATCATCCTCCAATACTTCTGAATCCTGTGCTGAACCATTACCTGCTACTATAGCCTCGACTTCACTGGCCTCGATAGCTAATTTTACTTTAAATAAAAATATAACTGAAACCGAAATTGAAAAAACATGTACTGCTCCAATTTCTGTAAGCAATTGTACAAACTGTACATTTAATTTCAACATTGATAAATAGATTTAAAATACATCTTTCTTTTATATCAATTACCCACATTTAAAACTGAATTCTAGAAAACTTATTCCAAATCAATGCGATGTTGAAAATGTCTATTTTGATAGTTATTCACTTAAACGTTCTAGAACGGTAAGTGAATTACTTACCGTTTTGTTAGCCTTAGCAACCAGTAAGCGCATCCTACTGTCGTAGAAACAAACATGGTAAGCGAACTACGAGTAAAAAAGCTTGATCGTGCAAAAAGGTACTTGAAGTTGAGGATTTTGATGAATAATTAAACCAATTTTAGGTACAGAAAAGAATTCTGTCTAAAATAGATTTCCTAAAATATTAAACTTAATATTACAAATACTAGCAACCTTGTTTATACAAGGTGTTTCAGAAAGACCTCTCGTAAATTCAGTGGGTGATAGTACGAGATACAGAGCGACAAAATAAAATTTTTTAAATAGAATTTTAACGAAAGTTTCCAAACGGTGCGAAATATTTTTATGAAATTTGGTATTCCAGGCCAAATACGCTGGTCTAATTATTTTTTGGAAATTTCATAGAGGGCTAGCTACGCTACATTCCTACTACATTTTAGGTCCTAATTTTTTGAAGGTTAGGTTTTCTGAAAATGTACTCTTGTTGGAACTTCCTAATATGGACGGATTTCGAGAAAAAAGGCTAAAATTGAACTCTTACAATATTACGGTGAAGAAAGTAAGTGACTTTTCTTAAAGTAGGTAGTAGTAAATTTATTAATGTCTCATAAAAACGCATACATTCTCAGTAATATTTTAAACTCTAATTTACTTTATATCAAAATTTTAGTGATTGTTAGTGACTGTAGTTAGTAATGACTAATTACAGTCACTAAAATTTTGATATAAAGTTAATTAGAGTTTAAAATTTTACTGAGAATGTATCCGTTGTTTATGAGAACTTTGAGAAAAGTCACTTATTTTCTACACCGTAATATTGTAAGAGTCCAATTGAAAGCCTTTTTTTCTCGTAAATAGTCCACATTAGGATGAGTACATTATTTTTAGAAAATAAAATTGGATATTACCTAACCTCAAAAAAAATAGAACTTAAAATGTAATACGAATGTAGCATAACTAGCGCTCTCTATAAAATACAAAAAATAATTAGACAAGCGTATTTGGCGTCCTTAAAAACCCCGAAATACCAAATTTTATAAAAATATTTCGCACCGTTTGGAAATTTTCGTAAAAATTCTATTTAAAAAATTTATTTTATCGCTCTGTCCAGTCAAACTTAAACAGGAAACTACTAGATAGCGACTCTCTTATAAAATCCTTGTCTTCCTTAATTGTACTGTCTACAAAAGTGACAGGAATTTCATAAGACAGTCGCTTCCTGTCTAAGTTTGTTTGTTTGTCTGGTTATCTAACTATTTAGCCAGTCATAAAAAGGCTAGTCACAAAAAGGCTAGTAATAAAAACACTAGTATTAAAAAGGCTAGTAATAAAAGTGACTGAAGGCACATATGACAAAGTTATGAGTTTTTGAAAAAAATGCCGAGTTTTCCGGTTTTTCCGAATTTTATCCAGTTCTAATCAACCCATCCAATCGCTCAACCTTTCATTTTCTTCAAATCTTCCAACAACTTTTCCAATTACGGAATTGAGATTCCTCTGGTAGTTGTGGTTTTATAAGCAAAAAACTAAAAAACGCATTTTTTGCACTAAAATGTTAATAACAAATTAATTAATTAGAGTTGCGAATCGAAAACATATCAGCGTATATCTACGGACTGTCTTTTAAATGATGGCACAGGCGGTATGCTGTTAGTATTTTTGTCAAGATATGACTTTTTTGCTCTATTGATTAGCCTAATAACGAAACCAACGTACTTTTATTAGCATTAGATGTACTTAATGTAATTTGTGAGGAATAAAAGTGAATATTGTACCCAAATTTTTAAACTCAGCACAACACGACACAGTGTCTTTACCTATAACTAGTAAATAGGTTTAATATTCCTAGCGTAAGTTATAATACAACAATTTGATTATTTTTTTTACTTTGAGACCACTCATTCGTACTTGAACTTTTTGGGATACAATCAGATCTACTCAGTTTGATCTGTATATAAAAAACATTAATTAAAAGATTACCACAAATATCTTTAATGAATATATTAAATAATCACGGGCCAAGAACTGAACCTTGAGGTACTCCAGACGTAGCAACAATTTCAGTACATGTAAAACCATGATACTGAACTTTCAAGGGTTTGTTTGAAAAAGACGATACGATAAACTTTCAATTAGCTGATACACAAATTACTGAATATTTCGTAAATTTGAGAGTATGTATTCCATTTTTAGTGGTACTCCTCGGAAGATTATATCTCTTTCCATTCTTCCATAACTGTGATAATATCAACAATTAAAAAAAATCTAGAAAAAGTTGCATCAAATCAATTTCTTCACCTTTAAATTATTTTCATCTCATTTCTTCAAATGGAATGTCCTGTACATTATTACATTTTTTTATTTATCGTTAAAGATAAGGCCTATTCTGATAAATAAGTTGGTTCTAACTCGTACCGTTTGGAATTTTAAACAGAAAAATTGTAATTACGAATACGGGAAGTTCAAAATATTCATGCCATTAATGAACTGATTCGTCCAAGATTCATCAATCTACGTTAAACGTCTTCAGATACATATGAATGAATATGATATTTTTATAACACTCCATATCTCAGGAAAAAGAAATGCAGTCACTAGGTTTTTTTCTTCTAAATATGTGGTTAGAGGAAAATATAATAAAATCTTATTCTACCAAGAATTTAACCTAACTATGAATGCAAAATGCAGAAATAATTCACTATATTCAGTGCAATGAAGCATGCCTATTAATATACGCATTATTAACATAATTGCCGTTCAGCCCTGAATAAATATTTTATGTAAAACAAAATATGCATCTTAAAATATGTCCGCATCGTACCAAAGAATTCTATCGCAAAAACGACCACGACTTCTCAGCAGAGAAACAGACGAAACGTCGAACTGACAAGATCGCCAACAGTTCATTTAAAATAAATCAGTTCCAGTGTATTTGATCGTTTGGGATGGCTTTGACATACGTATTACCATATAACTTCAGCAAACATATATAAAGTCCATAGATCAGGCGCTTAAGGAAAACTAGACAATTTGTAGGCAGGAGAATAATAACTATATCGGTTACACATGAAGTAATTAAATATTATTTGTACAAAATTGATAAATTCTGTACCAATTGCAGGTGTCGAATAATCTATTTCATATTCATGCTATTTATATTAATAATACAGTTAAATAATTCCGGCAACTTATGTTGTTTGTTTCATGATCATGGCCTCCTGAAAAAAAAAGGTCATGCAAATTTGCCACGCGAAAAACATCGCTATTTAAAAAAAGATGTCGAGGAGAATGATGATATCTCCTAAACAGTTTGTTCTCTACAAGTCCATGCATTTTTTAGTCATAATACCGAGGTTAGTAACCTCTTGAGAGCCATATTATCGGGTTCATCATCTTTTACCGAAATAAAATAAAGTTGTTGTAACTTTTCGATACATAATAGTCACATTTAATGGGAATGGATGTGATAAAATTTGTAAAGCTGATTACACTTGGCATACATTGATGGTAAACATAAATAATTTACATTTTCGTAATTAACTAAACTTTTACTGATAATCCTCTACCTCTATAAAAATAAGTGGTATAAAAAAATAGATGAAACATTGCTACACTTTATAATTAACATATTTTTGCAGTAAGGAACCATAAAAAATGCAGCGGTTATAAATGGCAACAGTAGTGAGAGAGTGGAAAAAATAAATCCGCTTAAAAAAATATGAGGTTTCTAATCTAGGTAGCGGGAACTAGAAACAGTTACAAAACATATATCAAAGTGTATTCGCATAAAATATTTAACGTTTCTTTTTCTTTTAGTAATAAATAATGGTAAGATCTCTTCTGGCGACCTAGCATCTCAAAGTTATCTTATCTAAAGTATGCTAATCTATACTAAAAAGTTTTGCTAAATTGCTAATTAGTTTAAATTTGATTTAACTAATTTATTTTTATAATATATTCATTTCAAGCTCCAACCATTGTACTGAAGAAAAGGAAGAAGAAATATGGGATAGCAGAAAATGTAATGTATCTAACTAATATTAAAAGATACATATCTAATTATTCAAATACTTTCTACTTTAATTAATTGAAGAAAATTAACATGCCCATTTTTGCCTTACCTTCCGAAAAGGATCATTGATAATAACTAAATATAAAGGTCAGTTACTGATTCGAGAAGAAATTTTTCCAACGTAAATTCATTCCTCTCTTGTCCATCATAATATCAGTAGTACTATTAACAAATTGAAGAAAATCATAAAAGAAAAGCATGATATAAAATTTTGAAGATTAATACCACTTTCAAATATGTACCATTCAAATCGGTTATCCTGATACATAGTTATTATGGAAAATACCAAGCATTGAAGACAAAGTAAAGTTGATAATATGGGTGCTAGAGATATGTGTCACTACCTCATCCCTAACTTTGACTGGTCACCTAACTATATAAATGCAAAAACAAAACAATCATCAAATGTCTGCTGACGAAATGTTCAGCAAACCATCCAAGTAATTGGAAATTGAAGAACAATGTTTTTTGTTTATTTACGGATGTACGATTACTACTAACAGTGCGTACGTTTTTTACGCTAGAGTAAATTGCCATGACGGATTAGATCGAGACAAAAAGCACAATGTGACGTTCATGAAAAGTATAGAGTATGACTAACCTGGTAATAACTTCTAAAGAAACTTGATGAAAGAGTATAAAGCAATTTTAGCAAATGTTTTTGAATCAAGCAGCAGACATTATTCAACTACATATTTTCAATGTTTTAGAAACCTTGAAATTTTTGGATTGAATCACTTGAAAAAATACTATCCAAGTTTGTGAATGTACGTATATAAAAAGTATTCATAGAAAGTTTGTTCATACTGAATATTCCATTCATATCGAATGCATGTGAATACTAAATACTATTCAGTAATTGTCTTTATGAATACAGCGTATTCACAAACGTTATACTATGAGACTGTAAATCATTATCGTTAATCTATTTTACAAGGACTTGTTAATTGCAGAGTGCGTTTTATATCTAATTAGTAATAATGTGCCAATACAAGAGAGACTTGCTTTATACTTTCTTTTGAGTTTCGTGTTCTTGCATATTCTATCCCTTCTACATTCATCAAAATAATATAATGTATTCGCAATTGTTATACTACGAAACCTTGAATACAAGTAGAGTGTATTCATTTTTCAGATATTTTTTAATTGCTGATTCTGTTTCATATCAAATATAGTTATTTTCTTCTAAATATGATACAGTATGGTAAATAGATCCTTTAAGGTTTTTTAGTTCTGTTTTCTTGTTCAAATATAAAACATTTATAAATAGAAATTGTCTTTCTCCAAATGAATACAGTATTTAGTATTCACACTTTCTATGTTTGTCGAATTCAATATTCGTTTTATGAATACCTACAATAATTTCCCAATCATTATTCTAAAAAATTGTGAATACAATCATAGTTAATTCACTTTGTTAATACATATTTAATAAGTATCGATTCTCTTTCGTAATTAATTGCTGATTTTTTCTACTATACAAAATGATGCTTAGTTTTTTTGAGTTTTGTATTATTTTTCAAGCCTTAGATATTTCTAAATATAAATTACCTACATGCATAATGAATACACTATTTAGTATTAGAGTAGAAGAGTAGAAAGTTTATGAATAATGAATATTTTCTATTCGTGTAGAATGAATAAGATTATTTATAGTAATCGAGTATCCGTTTTTATTAATACAATGTATTCGCAATGGATATTCTGTAAAACCATGAATACTGGAGGGGTGAATTCACTTTTCGAATATTTTTGAATTATTTCATATCTCATTAGGTACTTCTTGCTACATATGCTATAATAAAGAAAAGTTTCTTTTGAATTTTGTGTTTTTTTCAAGTTTTAGAAGCTTACAAATAGAAACTACCTACCTTCAGAATGAATATAGTATTATATACTAGTACAATTTAGTATTCACAGAAAGTGTATGGATACTGAAGATTTTCTATTCGTGTCGAATGAATAAGAATACTAAAATACATTCATTATTCTTTTTCACAGAATATTATTTTGCGAATACTCTGTATTTGCAAATATTATTCTGCGAATACTCTGTATTCACAAATATTTTTCTGCGAATACTCTGTATTCACAAATATTTTTCTGCGAATACTCTGTATTCACAAATATTATTCTGCGAATACTCTGTATTCGCAATCATCATTCTGTGAAAGCGTGAACACAAGAAAAACTAATTTTATCTTCATTACTTATATTAAAAAATTATACGAATACTGTCTATGTTTAAAACTGCGTTCGTTTTGAAATTGAACGCCCGTACTAGGCCTTAGTACGCCGCCCGTCCGTCCGCTTGCCGATATGCTCCACGCTTAATTGACTCGGATAGATTTCAGCGCGATCCGGACCGAACACGGGCCTGGTATCGGACGCTACACTGTATTCAATTAAATCGTATGTTCGGAGTGTGCGAAGATAATGTTTTGTTGGTTTGTTAGGAGGCGGCTCGACGGGAGGTATTTCAGTGCACCGCGATATGCGAACAGGGGACACTCCGGCACTCCAAACTCAATTACCAACCACCGTTAGGGACAGCCATTGTGCCGTGTGGCCATTGTTCTAAATCAGCGTGTGGAACTAACCCTAGCCCCGGTGTGATTTAATGCCGAGTTTATTGGGCCCGCATGTTAAAACGGCCGTTTTCAGGTGTAAAAATGGCGAACTGTTTGGTAATGAATCGGCGTTGGTCAAGGCTTCGCGTGGGGGCAGTTGCCGTCGATGAAAGGCACGTTTAGAGCCTCATTATAAGGCAGGTATTAGAATACTACTTAATGGAAGTTGAGGTTTGAATAAAAAATTAGAGAGATGTACAGAGTGATAGCAAAAGGGACGATCCTTGAGAAAAAAATCCTATGAAGGTTTGTCATAAGCGACCAAACTTCCCGGCTTCAGGGTTAAATTTTAGAAAAAAAAATAGATTTTTACCTATACAGGGTGTTTTTAAATGAAGGAGCATAAATGCTACTAGATAATTATGAGGTCAAAATCTGATAATAGCGTGTTCCTTTTGATGAAATTCCATACAAAATACAGTATGTTTCACTTTATATCTTGATAATTTTCTGATAAAAATGTAAAAAATAACGTAGGTGTTCGTTAAATAAACTATAACCCATAAAGGTCGATTTTCGAGATATAAGGCGTGAATTTGAATTTGTCAAAGTAAATCATGATTGTAAATAGATGCTAGAATGACACCATTGTGGAGCAGTAGACTCTCATTTTTACAGTAGATAGTTATACTTTTATTTAGCAGTTTAATTAGGTTTTTTTATTGATGTTTAGTGATATTTGTATTAAATTAATTATTACTTATAGAAGAACGAAATACAGAACAATTTTTTTGTCTAATCACTGTATAAAGTATTTCGAAAATAAAGTTATTTAATAGCAAAATCGCTTTTTGTTTTTCGTATCAAATTGGACTGCCTCGAAATAATAGATGAAATACTGCATAGACAGAGGCAGAGGGAGTATAACTCCTCTTAGTCCAGTCCCTGAAGGCGAAAATAAGGTAAAAGCTCCCAATTTTTTCGGATAGTGTGGATTTTCCTGAAAATTTGCATACAAGCTCACCTGACCCCTTACTTCAAAAGTTATATGTCTAGATATGTGCTTTTTTCTATTTGGGGGTGCAAACTACCCTTGTTCGAAAAAAATGCGAAAATCGCAGATTTACGTATTTTAAAGATTCAATTCATATTCAAATATGTTGGGTAAAGTTCCTTTCATGTTTTTTAATATAATTTATGAAATTTAATTACTTTTCAATCCTTAAAAATCCTTTAAATTACCCTTCCATGACCAAAAAAATAGAAAAAAAAAAGTTTTTAACAGTTTAAAATATTCTTTTGGTACATTCACAATGTATTACATTTCTTTTGTTATTCATTAGAAAGCTTACGACTCATTACAAAGTTGCAACCCTTAAAAACCATCCCTTATAATAAAATAAACAAAAAAATATTATTTAAAGCTTGAGATGTTTTAATGGTATGCATATGTTACTTACTTCCTACCTGACCAACAGGCAACAGTATGTATGTTTAAATGGTTACGACTCTAGCTTGCTCCCCGTTCAAAATGGTGTTCCCCAGGGTTCTGTCCTGGGACCCATTTTGTTTCTTTTATATATAAATGACTTGCCTTACTGTGTGGGGAACGCCTCCTGTTTTATATTTGCAGATGACACTACGCTAACTACAAAAGGTAACGACTTAAGAAACCAATTTTATGCTATCATTTTTTAGTTGTATTTCACTTGTTTTTCAAAAATATGTAGGCTGATATAAAATGATGTGGGGAATTGATTTTGGTGTCAGTATTAATGTATCTCTAAAATGTGTGCTGAACGATCGTTAACTTTTGTTTTTGGTATGGTCCCCATATTAAATTTTTGCCTTATTAGGAGAAAAGGGAAATTCTCTTTGCAACTATAACTTTAACGATGGGGTTCTCATAAATAAATAACCCAGATATTGAATATAATTATAATTTTAATAAAAAAAAGTGTCAGATAGTCTATACATTAATTTAACGTTTTTTATTTTCAATACTTTTTAACACAACAACCTTGGTTTACATAACAATAAAGAAAGCAACGAACGAAACAACATAGATAAAGCAAAACAAAATTAAAAGGTAAATTTAAATTTTACCTGAAAACACTTAAAAATTAAGAAAGTTATAATTTTAAACAAGATATTTAATATAATAATTATTATTTTTATTTAGTATAGATAATGCATTACTTAGAAAGCAGAATTTGATAAAAATGACACGTTTTTCAAGCATATTTACAAGCATTAGTCACATGTATTTTAGAAAATGTCAATTCTAATTAGAAAATTGTACTTCAGATAAATTATTTGAATTTCAAAAATTACAATTTAAACTTTCTGAAACAGAACTGATGTTTTGAAATCGCCTTGGCAAATTGTGAAATGTAATCAGTATTTTCTGAAATTAAATTGACCAGTTATAAAATATATCTGGAAATGATAGAATGTCAAATATATACACGAAATATTGATTAATAAGAAATGTGTGAACTGTGACTAGTGTGCACCAACCTTAACTTCCAAAAATATTTTGCTTTTTTTATTATCAAAATTGTTGCAAAAAGCTTGAATTACTTATCTCTTAGATGTAATGTTACATGCATTTTTTTTTCTCCAGGAACAGCTGAATGAAACTACCAGATGCATTGTGCGCTATACGCATTGAAATAATTTGACTAAATAAAGCATACCCTGCGGTGGAAGATTTTGGCCAAAAGAAATTGGCACACGATCGGTATGTAGGTGTTAGGTCTTTGGCACTTTTGAAACAAAGGCGACGACAAATAATACAACTAATTAATGTCAGAGCCGTCAGCGTATTTTACTTTCCTTATTTTATACCAACCGATAACCTGCCAAAGAGGCGAAATTGACGTGCCATTCTTAAAAGTCTTCAATCGTATATAGAGATGGGTGCGACTCGTCAACAAGCGCACGAGGCGTTTAAGTTTTATTTTAATGAGGATTGGGGTCATTTATGATAAAGAAGATAATTTGTGTTTAAAACTGTGTAACAACTACAGGGTGTGTAAGGTGCAGACAGTATGTATTTCGTCGTAAAGCTTCTTTCACCTACATTTATGTTAATATTTATGAAAATATATTAGTGTACGTAATCAATAAATGCGTTAAAATTGTAGATATATTGTAGTATTGTACACGTATGCGTATTCCATTAAAATCATGTTTGGCATGTTCCGAAATTTATTACTTTCCAAATTATACGGTGGCTTTTGGTTGGGACACCCTATACCAAAAATGCCTTGCTTTTAAAAGTAAATAATTAATAAGAAAGTAAATAGTCAAACGATTTATAAATACATTATAGTTGACTATATACAGGGTGCTTCTGAAATTGTGCATTCCTTGAAAAGGTTGATACAGGGCACGAAAATGAGCAACTTTTATTAAGATGGTCTAAAACATTACGTTTCAAATTGAAAAAAAAGTTCACATGAAGGTTTAAATAAATTTAAAGCCGTCTCTGGTGCAGCAGCCAACTGTACTTTTGATATCAAAGTTGCCGCGCGCCGCAGTGCGAAAGCGCAGATGGCGGTTTTGACGGTTCAAATTTTGTGTTCGACAATGCTGACATTTATTCAAATCTCGTTTAAAAGTAACACAAAAATTAAAGGAATAAACGAATTACTTACCATTAGACGATAATTATGCTCTACAAAAGTTGTTTCCATGTGCTAATATACATGCTTTCAAAATACGGTCGAAATTAGTGCGCATACGTGCAAATGCTCTCGGCATTTGTCAAATTTCATTAGCTGCAGCAAAAATACGCTGTTGAAGATCTGTTGTATCGGCAATAAGCATTCGATACACATTTTTTTCATACACCTCCAAACAAAAAAGTCCAGAGGGTTCATATCCGCTCTTTGTGCTTGCCATTTTGTCCTATTTAACTTTGCGGTAAGTTGCTATGTACAAATTCACAAAACTGCATGAGAAACATAAGGAGAGGCACCTGCTTTATGAACATTTGGGCACGGATTTGTAAAGGGATATCTTCCAACAAATCCTTATTACTTATTTCAGAAACACCCTGTATGTATGTCCACAGTTGACAAAATTAATATATTTCAAGTGAGGAGAAAAACTCTAAGTAGCATGGAAAACTTTATTCTACTAATTTCGCTGGTAACACGAGACACAACCGAGCAGGAACTAGACTTTAAGACTTCTGGTTCGTGCCTCGAAATGTTTTCGCTTTTTATCCTTGTCCCCAGTTACCTACTTTTATTACCCTATCCTAATTAACACTTATCCGGGCCATTACCTACTCGGTCTGTGCTTATGTACCCTAATAAATAACGACTAATTTATGTTTACAGTACAGCCTACTTTTTCTAATCTCATTTGCTAAATACATTTATTTGGGATAATCTCGGATAATTCAAAGTATAATTTATGTGGCTCGTAAATTCCCAGAAAGCAAAATATTTATTGGAGCAGGTACTAAATGTAATTGTAGCGTACCGCTACATATTTTTTTTTACGAGTAAAATATTTTCCTTGCTTTTAAAATAAGGTTGCCTCGAAAAAATGTTTGTACTTACAGGGTATTCAGGAAATGGAAAAATCGAACGAAAATGCAAAACGACACAATAATTGTGGATCGTTGTGTTCGAATTTCAATTTGTGGATAAATCGACTTATTTTATTTGTGTTCTCAAACAAAAAGGAAATAAAAAGAAATCGTCAGGTGAAATGATAGAATTGTGAAAACAGTATTTAATATCGTGCGAAGCAAATATTGACCAAATATGTAAAATTGCAAGGAAGGTTTTGTAGTTATCAGGGAATTTAAATGATTACCATATTAATATTCACAATTTTTTATTTGTAATATACATAAATGTACTATGATACCTAAGTATTTTTCCTTTCGAGAAAATTAAGTTACAACAAATACATTAAGGTTCCTCACTGAATATGGGTAAAAAATAACCTACAATGTATATGTAGATATACCTACACATACGTAAGTTATGTATATCTCCATCCAAACTGAAGATATGTCGGAAAATAAACATCCAAATAGCTGAATCGTTCGTCGCTCGTCTCACTTATAAGACTAATGATAACTAATAAGTTCGAAACGTCTATATCTGGTAATGTTACTGGCAAATGATCGAAGCCATTCCTAGACAGTGAAGGTGTAGTTTAATGCTGGAGGGGACGCATAATTCGCAGCATATCTGTTTCCACAATATCTCACTAAACATATTTTGAAATTTTTCCAGTATTTTTTATTAACACTTTTTGTGCCCAATATTTGGGCAACTTGCTTTATTTCCAAATATTACTAAAACAAAACGTATTTATTTTCCAGTGAAATCATGGTCACCCACACATTGTTTTACTGGTTCTTTTCAATATTCAGTGGCGTACTCAGGGCTACCAAGACCCCTCCCACTCTACCTCAAAGTTTTTGCGTTGAGCATTATAACGATACATTTGATTATTTTTTAATGTTCTACTTTTTGTTTCAGAAAACATTTTATTGTACTTATAAACATATATGAATAATAAACATTATTACTGCATTACTGTTTGACAAATCCAAATTTTTTTTGAGTGCGCCGCTGATTATTCGATTATTTATTACGTACATTGTATTTTTCCGTCCAAACCGATAAAATCTGTGATAATTTCACATACCTAAGTTAAAGTTCAAAATCATTTACGGGAGACCTTCCTCAACATCGATTAATTATGTAGACATATAAACTTTTACTATGTCATTATTCTATTATTGACATTAACACGCCTTATCTAATAGCACTTAAAACAACGGTATATATTACTAATGTACATACAAATTACTGCCTATCTAATCCAGAGCGTGATCTATATTGATGATTATGTTATGTCCTTTTACAGACATTAATATAAGACTGATATATGGCATTAATGACATCAGAAATTGTAAGAAAAAGTGGATATTAGTTTTGCAATTAGCTCGACTCATGTTGTAGTTATTAAAATATGAAAATGTATCACATGTACGGCTTGTCACACTTCTGTATTCACATGAATTGAGAATTTGCTTAATTATAACCTAGGACAAGCAATTATAACCAAGAAAATAAATAGTGAAAAAATTTTTCACTATACCTATCAGAAAAGTTTAAACTATTTGAAAGACGGCGAATGTCCTGTTGAGATCTTTTGCGATCTCAGTAGGACATTCGATTGTGTTAATCATGTAATTAAATTGGATGATTACTTTTGTTGAAAATAGGAAGCAATTTGTAAGTATAAATTATAATAACCAGAATGTTTGTGGTAAATATAACTTGGAATGCTCTTTTGTAGCCTTGAATGTACCACAGGGATGTGTTTTAGGCCTTGTATTATGTTTACTATATACAAATGATATCGATATTTCACCCAATACTCATTTTACTCGAACCTTAAAACTTGAATGTTATATTTTTCTGAATAACTTGAGTAGCTGGTTTCATTATATTCATTCATTCTATTTTAATATTGAAAATATTGAAAAATCTCGAGCACTTCGATGTTGTACTATTCAAAATAAAAGTTGCGAAACATTATATTTGAATATTAATAGTACTTCTCTACCTATTGATACTGTGAATTATTAAGTCTATATAAGGACACAAATCTTAACTGGAAATGTGACTGCGAAAATATAATAATATTAAGGTTGCCTTCAATACCTTATATTTCGAAATATTAAAACAGTCCTCAATACCGATAAATATTTTCATACTATGCCCGAGTTGAATCTAGATTTACGTATGGTGTTTGTTTCTGAGGTAAATTCAACTTTTTCATCCCATTAATAACACTACCCCCTAGTATTTCTGCCACTGGTTGACAGATCTATATACCAATTCAATGAATGTTCGTCTTTAATTAGTTAAACTATTAAAAAAATAATAAAAAATATAAAAAGCAAGAAAAATTCTTATGTCTAGAAAGAATATATGCCTGTCATTGATATTGCAGTAGTAATTATAAATCTAATAATATACAAAGTTAAATTTATTCAGATATGAATTAGAAGCCCAATCAATAATAGCGCTGAAATATTTTTAACTAATACCTTACCGTTAGATATTTATAGTAGGCATACGTTTTATGAGGACCATTTACGGTGGCGTTGCATCAAAAGTATGATCATAATTAATTTATGTAATAAATATGCATGCATGAATAAATGATTTATATAGTCTTCTTGGAAAGCTTGCCTTTCACATTTTTTTTTTAATAAAATATATGTATATCATGCGTGTACATTTAGTTATTTTCTAATCACAAGTAGGAACACACTTATAAAACCATAGTTACAAAAAAAATAGTACCATTACTGTCCTGAATTTATTTGCTTGTGACAATGTTTTCATAACCTTAATCTGGGACAATTGTGTCAATTACAACTCAACGAACACTTCGATTTCGGAAGCAAAGGATTATGTTCGTCCAAAGCGTTTATTTTTGGACTATTCCCTTCCTGCTCCAACAAACGGGTAATAAAAAGAAAAATGTATACCGATACAGGTGCCTTGGCACCTGTATAAATATAACGATTAGCAGTAAAAATAATATATATTAATTTTTTTTCAATTATGTTCGATTGATTGATTTGAATTAATATTCATAAATTTTTTGCCAGTGAAAAGTAACAATATGTTAATGAGTGTACCTGCCTATTGATAATAATCCATATATGAATATTTAAATGACTTAAGCTCGCACATAATCAATTATACATGGTGTTCGTGAAAACAGGAATTAGTTCTGAAACAAGTTTGCGATATTATAAAGCATATCTGTTTGATTTACGAATACTGAATTTTTTAGTTTTTTTGTTATACGTTTATAGTTCTATCTATTTTAGAATACTTTAATGTTAGACTGATGTTTTAAATTTCAAAGTTGCATTTATTTTGGAGAAGCCGATCTGAAAACCTGAATAGCGACTGCCTTAGAAGAAACGTATTTCTTGGCATTCTTATAGTGTGAAAATTAAGATTACCGTTTCTTGCTACCGCTTCTCATTTTCCGATATTTATTTTCATTAAGATTATCTGTTAAAGTACGGTTTCGTAGTACCGTTACATTGGCATTTTTCCACCATTTGCATATGTTTAACTGCAACATGTATCGCGTTATACCAGTAGCGGCTTGAGAATGTCTCAATAAACGGAATATTCGTTTACATTTTATAAGCGCAATATTTGTGATAATCAACATATACAGGATGTTTTTGAAATAAGTGCGTTCCTTGAACAGGGTGGTAGATGACACGAAAATGAGCAACTTTTATTAAGCAACTGATAGTCTAAATGCTTCTGTTTTCGAGAAAATTAACCATAAATGTAAACCGACCCTGTGCATCTTGTGCACGTGCGTTGTGTGTTGCAGTATTACTAGTCAGTGTATAAAACTAACAGTACCGTGTGGTGTGGACTACGGGAACAACCCCTATCATGTACAAAAGGTTCAGGCATTAAATAACAATGATTCTCAGCCACGTGCGGAATTTTGCCAGTAGTTTTGAGATCAAATAGCACAAGATCCGGATTTTACAAGCAAAGTGCTTTTTACGGATGAATATTGTTTTACTAGAGCAACGGTTTTCATTGAATGTGAGGTGTGGTGTTTTTGGTAACAGAATTTTGTCCGTCGTTTGGAAGCATGTTTATTAGCACATGGAAACAATTTTGAACAATTTTTGTATAGCATATTGTCTATTGTAAAGAAATTCGTTTAATTTTTGTGTTACTTTTAAACGAGATTTGAATAGATTTCAGCATCAGTTGCTTGATAAAAGTTGCTTGTTTATTTCAAAAACACCGTGTATGGAAAACATTTTTAATTGCTTATCTTCTTCTGTTTGACCCTAAAAGTGTTAAAATTATTTTTTTGTCCTGTATTACGATAGGACCTATAGCAAAAATTATTTTTTTTTATTTTAATTTAATGTCCAACATATCGAACTGATTTTAATTTTTTACATACCTAACAATAAAAAATTTCGAAAGTAACCTTAATTTTTCGGCAAGGTATTTTATTACTTTTTTGATGTTCTGATTAAAGAACAGAAAAACTACTATGCTTTTAAAAAAATTGTAGTAAAATGCAACACGATTTCTTAAGTAGGTACAGTTGCAAAAATTCAATATCACTAGAAAATCCAGTATTGTAATTAATAACAATTACAAATTAAGTAACTGATTGATTTTCCAAAAAATTCAGTGGCGCAGAAATTTTAGGTTTTTCAGTGACTACCTTCTAGTATCTCCGCCGCTGGTTAACACATCTGTATACCCATTCAGCGAATTGTTACCTTTAATCAGTTAAACCATGGCGTAAATATTTACGCCGTGAGTTAAACCATTTTGGGACATATTTGGAAATGGATGGTATTTTCCTTAAATTGTCATCACTCTGTATCTCGAAAACCAGCAACTTTAGACCTTTGACTCATTATGGCTTTTTATATGCGTCTGAAGTTATGACATGGATTTCAAAAATACCTTTCATTAAAATCACCGTTTGGGAATTATTCAAATTTTTCGAATTTTTTTTAATGTTTCAAGAACGCATAATGGCAATTTCACAAAATTTGGTGCAATAGTACCTACATTTTATACTCACAAACCGATGCTAATAATTCTTCATTCTAATTTAAGAATGTCGTAGATGAGATCAGTATTTTTTTTTTAAAGTTACCTCTACGCCTATGACTTTTTAAATATTTATTTATACTTGTCCTTCAAACAATACATTTTCGAAAAAAGCTACTCGTCTGCTCAAATTTACGCAAGTTCCTAGATATTAATTTGGGGTAGAACGAAAATAATGACTGCATGTTTACCTGATTTACAGCAAAACCTACAGTTTTCCAAAAAAATAATCAAAGTCGTAATACAAAGAAATAACTATATGAACAGGTTTAATATACAAAATCAACAAATAAACATAAATGAAATCCAATTAACATTGAAACATTGAAAATTAGATTTAGTTTTCGAAGTGTCGGTCTTCAAAATGCAAACATAACCACACTTTTGTTCGTAAAGAAACTATCTTTTGTTATTTTAAAATTGTTTTTTCGATTTGATTTACAACTTAACCTAAACCTAATTTATACAGGGTGATTTAGTTATAATATCATTAATTTTAAGAGAAGATAGGGAAAAATGATTAGAATACAAATACGTGATTAAAACAATTTTAAAATACATATTTACCCTGAAAAAAAAATATTTTCAGTCATTATTTAAACCCCTTATCGGATTGCTACTGACCGCTGACCTACAAAGGTATATCCAGAGTGAATCTTGACCTACCGTATTCGGTCATTAACCTAGCTTTTACTACGTTTTAATACTGACCGGCAAAAACAGATCTTGCCTAGACAAATGAATGAATAAGATATTTTTATACATTTTAAATATTAACAAGTATTATTTATTTGTTAATAAAAACAAATGCATAAGGATAATGTTTCGAGTGTTAGGTTATACAATATAGTATTTTTAATATTGTTATCGTTTTCACCACTTTTTATAATTGAATATGAGTTTTTAGTATTACCTATATACAATTAATTATTCAGTTTGTAGTACGTATAACTTATTATCTGACTTATTGCTTTTGAAAGAGTAATATGCTATTTAAAATGACAGTATGGCTAAAAAAACGATAAAGTTGGGATTCACCGCACTTTGATTTTGAAACCAATTGCAAAACTGGACGAGACAAGACGACTGGGAATCAGCTGTTTCGGTTCAACGTTCGAAAGCTTTGTACTCCGCCGTTCGCCGCGTTCTCTATTTCGAAATAAGGCGCCGAGTTAACGGGAGTTAAGAGTAATTTGCTAATTTTTTTAAAAGGCCAAGAAAAATTTATTTTTCTGTTTTTATTAGTCCTTCCGGTTAAAATTAATGACATTATAACAGAATCTGAGTATCTATAGTATAGTACTACCAAAGAAAAACTAAATGAATCAAAGACTTTCGGTAATGATGTGACCAGACTAGTAGATATGTCAAATCGTCTGGAATCTCAAACCTTCTATCTTGAATAATAGCTTGAAACTTGTGTCAAAGTCATGGGCGTCGTTAACTCGGAATCCAAGGAGGACGAATTTAAAATATCAGAATAGAAAATCTCCTTTTAGGTAGTAACAAAACATACAATTTATATTACGCCAGCCCATTGAATAATGCAGATATTTCAACTACACATATTGTTTGGCTGTCAGCTGACCCTTCAATTGGCGATTTTATACTTAAACTACACCAGAAAACACTAAACTCTCTTGAGACCTAAATAAAGAAAATCTTCTTCCGCCACTGTTTTGTCCCTTAGAGATCCTATCGGGAATATACAGGTATTAGTATCGCTAATGCATCTCGTGTTAACCCACAGAAGTGGACGCATCGACACTACCGACACAGGAGCCGATAAAGCAAAGTGTGACAGGACATACATTATCAATTACTCATATCTGTCCGATCTTTATTACACCACTAAACCGGTAAACACTGCTCCTCGTTTCGCCTCCGCGGGTTCAGCATCAATACGCCGCTAATAAAGTATTCACGATTAATTTCGCTGTGAAGTCTCAATAAATCGGACGAATCGACGGTGTGGGTTTTATCGCGCCAAAAATACGCGTCAGGAGGTCGTAAACCGATTATAATCAATGATTTCAAATGATATTCAGATATCACATCCTGATAATTGATGGTAAATATACAGGGTGCATGGAAATTTGAAGTCGAAATGATACCATTCAAGTTCCTGATCCCCAACGTGAATCGCCAGATATTGTTCGAGATGCTCGTCCTTGGCTTAACCACACTAATCAAGACTATCAACTAGATATGTAGCAAGTACAAAGAGACAACACGCAAATATTTTTTCTTTTGTATTTTGTTACACTGAAATCGAATCTGTAGTCTATTAGCTGTATCCCCCCACAGATTTTGCAAAAAAAAAACGAAAAAAATAGCTGAAAATGGCAAAAAATAGTATTAATGAGAATGAGAAAACTCTTATGGGATAGCAGGGATAGGAAAAATCACTACGTTCAGAAAAAGTAGCCAACAAGAAAGGAGTTTCATACAGGGTCGAGGAACATCATACATAGACCATTGATTGAGCCTTCAAAAATTCTACTACCACCACTTCATATCAAGCTTGGTCTCATGAAGCAGTTTGTCAAAGCTCTGATCAAAGACGATGACTGTTTTCAATATTTAGGAGAGAAGTTTCCAGAGATGTGAAATGATTCGAAATTGCAAGGTGTTTTTGATGGTCCTCAAATTCATAATTTTTTTCGAAATTTCATTACAAAGATGAATGACACTGAAAAAGCAGCATGGCAAAGTTTCAACTTGACTACTTTCCTCAAAACCTTGGAGACTACAGTGAAGAAAGAACAAGGAGAAAGATTCCATGAAGATGTAAGTGAAATGGAGGATCGATGCCAAGGAAGATGGGATATCAACATGATGGCAGATTTCTGTTGGACACGAAAGAGAGAAACGAATCAGAATAGAAGAGAAAGAGAAACCCGCTGAATAGGTCATTCGAAGAGAAAAGAGTTCGCTACAAGAGAAGAAAAATGTAAGAGTAACATCAAAGAAAGTCTGACTCAAGTCAGTCAAATTTATTTGGAAGTAATTCATATTCAAGATTTTTTGGAATTCACGATTTCCAATTTTTTTTCGCAATATTTTGCGGCTTAGAAAATATTTGGTTAATGAGGCTCAACAGACTCTAGATTCAAATTCGCCTCGATAAATTTTATGAGAATAACACTTGATCCAATCTAGAAAAACCTCTTTCTAAATTTTCTTACTCGTTAATATGATTTTTTGCTCATTTTTTGCTTTTTTGCAAAATCTGTGGTACTACAAGTTGTATACAGGTAATAGACTTCTGACTCGAATTCAGCGCATTAAAATATATAAGAGACACACTTGATGAAGGTCAGAAAAACGTGATTTTTGGAGATTTTTCCCTATTTCTGGTAATTTTTCACTACTATTTTGCGATTTTTGCAAAATTTGGGGAAGATGTGGCTTAAAAGACTTCAAATTTGGATTCAGCACCTCAAAATACATTAGAAATCCACTCGATCGAGTTCCGAACAAATATTTTCGAATATTTTTGGGTTCACTATAGTGATTTTCGGCGATTTTTCACTATTTTTTGCCAATGACTCAATATTTTGGCCGTGTTTGAGCTAAACAGACTTCATATTTTCAGGACGTCAAAATACATAAAGCCTATGGGTTCAAATCAATAGTACAGACCACTTTCTTTTTCGTGTGCCGATGTTATTAGTTTGGCGCCCAAAGCAAATATTTTAAACAGATGCTGCCGCGCTAATTCGTGACATCATTTAGTGCGATCGCTATTCAAGAAGATGAGTGACAGGAATAGGACGGCCCAACAGTATGAGACTAGTAAGTGACAAAAGTCACTTTGCTTCGAGGTTTCCCATCGTGCGCGTTTTTTTTAGATGAGGTCCCATCTCGTCGACATGGGAATTGTAAACAGCAGACGGCCGAAAAGCAGGTTGTGTTTTCGGTCGCACTAAGTGACGTTACAATGCGTTCTTAATCGCGGGAAAGATTTAAAATTTTACATAATTTCGGACATGTAGATATAATTAATTTGTAGCATTAAAAAATATATTTTTATTAACCACTGTTATTTGTAGGCTAGAGTCTTATAAGGAATATCAGTTTTAAATGCTTCTATTTATAAATCTTCACAAATCTGAACGAAAATAATTTCAAAATATGAATTCTGTGTTATAAAAATGTAATGTATATTTATACATGTCTCGTCTACAAGTATTTCTATTTAAAAACACGTTAGAATCACGTACAATCAACAGGCTATAGGAAACGCTGTAATAAACTTTATCAACTCGTACGATCTCCGGGAACGTTCAGCGTCGCGGCGCCTAAACCTTCTCAGACCTCTGTTCTCCTGATCGCTTGGACGCTGCGCGCGTGAAAGTTGGGAAATTTTCAGGCCTGGTACAGTTTTCGCGCAACATCCGAGCCCCACTGAACCAGCGCGCTGAAACGGCTTCAGGAGCGGGCAAGCTGAAACGAAATGGCGTATGCGCCGTCTTGTCTGCCGGCTTCTGACAAGCGCCGCGGTGCTTACAAAAGGATCTATTAAATAATAATAATCACAATAATGATAATAAATATTGTCTGTAATTATAAAAATGAAGTAGAATTTGTTAAAAATTTGTTATTATATATTCATTAATAGGGAAGATTCATTGATAAATCTATTAAAAATAAAAGTTATGAAAACAACAGCATAATATTTTATACCTAAGTAATAAAAATTTTGTACTGAAAAAACTAAAAATAATTCATAATAGGTTTAATATAAGGACTATTTTATTATAAACTCGAACGAAAAATTAAATTCAGAATAAAAAACTCTATTTGACGATTTATCTGTTTCCAAGTTATCTGTAAGTTTAGACTAGCATATAAATTATCACTAGTTTGCAGTTTATTTCATAGTTTTTAACCGTAACGGTCCTAAATCTGTCGATATAACTCTGTTTAAGCCCAGGTAATGGAATAACACATAAATTTTAGGTAAAATAACTCCGTAAAATGAAAGCGCTCGACTATTTTATTGAATAATATTAAATGTGCTTCCACTTATAGGCAAACGGTTCACCCCTAAAGAAAATGCATGAACCGACTAAATTTTTAAAACAAAAACCTACAGCATGACACTTTTTTTATTTTATAAAATGTATTTTTCTGATACTTTACATTTTTTATATATTTTTCAACGTGGTCAATCAAACATAAACAAAAAAGTTGTAAGTAAAAGTTACTCGTCGAATGGCTTTGAAAACAGTTGTAAACTGTAAACTGTAAAATGGACCAAAATAAACACTTTTTGTTCTTTGTCAAAAATTCAAGAAATGCTTCGTTTCCGAGATATTTATAATTTAATGTGAAAAAAGTGACGAAATTGACAAACTTTCTGAATTTTTTTCTCAAAACCTACTGAACAGATTTTAATTCTAAAAAAGCATAATAATCGGCAGATTTTCTACTTTAAGATATATTTTTTTGGTATGGGTCAATCATCATTTTATTGAAGGTGTAAAGCGAGTAAAAAAAGTCTTTTAAAGAAAATTATGATAACACTTCAAATTTAAATTTTCTTTTTACAATATCTTGGATTAGATTATATTTACAATAAACATTATTATGATTTTTTTTAATCGATATATGTTAACAGTACAAATGTTCAAATGATCATTTTGTTTGGTTTTGTAGCCGGAGTAAGGTTTTTGCAAGTAATTAGTAAAATTTAAATTTTTGATTTTGGTTTTATAAATGGCTAAAATTGACTTGAAAGATACCAAAACTAAACTAAATAAGCTTTTTAAATCGTAAAATTAACCTAATAATAATAATTGACCTAGCGGTCTCGAAAAATAAAAAAGTTATTGGATAATTTATTGTATAGGATAATTATTTTATTTTTATTTTACAAAAATATTAAGAGCAATAAAAGTATATTAATTTCTTTTTTATTTAATTTTTAAATAATAAGTTTTTCGTTATTTTCGACAAGTTCTTATATTGAAATAAGCGTTTCATCATCAATTTCCGATGGAACATTCTGACATTCATCTGAGCACGCACAGACTACACAACATTCCAGGTTCGATGACAGACAGTTACAATTTTTCGTAGAACATTTTCTATTACACGAACAAACATATTTTTGAAGCATATCTAACGCAGTTTCCCCTTCGAAATAATTAAAATCCAAACAACCATTTTCGATTTTCCATCCATGTGTAAATGGATCTAGAGTTACAATTTCACTATTTGTCATTTTGATTTTCTTTAAAATACTGTTTTTTTACTCGCTTTAAACCTTCAATAAAATAATTGACCTAAACCCAAAAAATATATCTTAAAGTAGAAGATCTGCCGATTATTATGCTTTTTTAGAATTAAATTCTGTTCAGTAGTTTTTGAGAAAAAAAATCCGAAAATTTGTCGATTTCGTCACTTTTTTCACATTAAATTGTAAATATCTCAGAAACGAAACATTTTTCGAATTTTTGTCGAAGAACAAAAAGTGTTTATTTTGGTTCATTTTATAAAACTGTTAATTTTTTTATAACAATTGACTGACCACGCCGAAAAAATATAAAAAAATATGTAAATTATCAGAAAAATACACTTTATAAAATAAACAAAGTTTCATGCTGTAGGTTTTTGTTTTAAAAATTTAGTCGGTTACCTTCATTTAGAAGCATCTTTTTAGGGGTGAACCGCTCGCCTATTATTCTCTGGCAATTGCAGGCTGAACATCTTCAAGAATGAAATCAATTATCTAGTAATAAAATAATTACTTTGTACATTTGAAAGCTAGGTAAATAGATTTAAAAACTGTCACATTTGATTTTCAGTTATCCTAATTAAATGTTGTAAGAATGAAAATAAAAACCGTCGATGGAAAGATTTTAGTTTTACGTCATAATAGTGGGTCAAAGTGAAATAGAATAGAACAGAAAAAATGTCCCCATGTCCATCTTCAGCATGTAACGTTTATACATTTTGACAATTAAACGGATGTAACATTACTAACAGTTGTAAATAAAGTAAATAAATGCATTTTTTATTTAGCACTTTAACGCTAAGTGTCAAATGAATAAATAAAATGATTATTATAGCCACCATATTTTTATTTATCAGGCTACTTTGATTGAATATGAAATAATATATTTAAAATGCTTGTAACTCCTAAAAAAAAAACGAATCGGACCAATGGTCATATAAAAATAATCTATGAAACTAACCATCTATCAAAGTTGGTCATAGAGCTTGTAGAACACCCCGTATAGCAAATTTGTGTCATGCTTACACGTCTCCAGGCATTTAGATTTGAATCGCTTCAGCCGTTTTTTTTTATAAATTATGAAATCGAATCTTAGGAACATTTTTTATTAATTTGTGACTAAATAAATTAATAAAATTTGGCCAAATATTTTAGTTACACCTTGTATAATGTCTAGTAAAATCAGGAGCAAAATAAAATAAGACCTACACTAAAATAACAAATGACTGACAATGACTAATATAGGGGGTTGTTTTAAACAATTTAAAATATTTTTCCATAATTTGCTTTTCTCTTCAGTACGGTAATGATTCTTAATTAAATAAAAAAACAATACTAAAATATGTATTATTAAATCGTCTCTAAAAAAATGTAATTTATATTGGTAGTTTTCAAAAACTGATAGCTTTTAGAAGTTGATACATTTTTAAATATTTTATGAGTACAAAATCTTATATGTTAGTTCACGCGTCTTTCAATTTGCCGTATTTTTCACTTATGTGTACGGGACAATGACTAGCCGATACGGTGGGAAAAAATCCTAAACAAATTAAAAATCTGTCATATCTTGAAGAAACACCTCTTTGGACCACTTAGCTCACACTAACAAATAGCCAACCCGCGAGGAACATGACATTTTTATTATAAATAATTAATTGGTCAGCAGAGAGCGTCCGCAGTCCAGTTATATTATCACAGTCCGGACCGTAAAAAAAGCGGTATTTTAATTAAATTTGCTCGCAGTGTGAATTTATTAGGTCGAATTAAAAAACTGGTCCAAAATATTAAGTAGGTATATCGTCGGCGTTAGGAGACATTTAATTTCAAATTGTGATATCGGCCCGAGATCGAGATAGAAAACTTAATAGGCCCGCAGGTACGATACGGACTCGCTGGAAAGTCAGATTAAAAAAGTGTCAAAGTTAATAGCAGAAACGTCTCGACGTGAGATTAGTTCGCAGATAGTGTGAGAATTAATTATAAAATGGCACGAAGGAAGTTTGTTTGATTTTTTAATCGTCGGTGAATAGCTCGTGACATGTTGATGCGAAAAAAAAAGGTTTCTATGAGATAGAAAGCCGTCTGCGCATCGCGGACAGGTTATTAGGTATTGCCTTGTCATAGATTTGCTTCGAGCGTGTCTCGTTTTCGCTCAAAATTATCCTCTTTGTGCGAAATAAACCATTATTGTAATAATATACCTTTTTGTTGTTGTTAAAACTGGTCGAGTTCATGCACGTCCCTACTAAGCCCAATGTTTACAATTGGTCCAATTTACATGCACCAGTTTTTTTAATATTTTTTTAAGCTATATGATTTTATGATGATGTGATGCAGCAGTGGAACACCTATATGATCCAATCTAATTCTTGAGTCGCGTTTTACTACATTTTAGAATATAACTTTACCTAACATAGTCCTCTTAATGGTAAAGTCATGTTGACTTAAAATTACATTAATATGAAATTATATTCTGACTTAAAATTGATAGTTAAAAATTAAAATCAGTTTGCTAATCAATTAGAATAATTTAAACCCTTTAAGGCTTTAGAATTTTGGTGATTTTTCGTAATCGTATAGTTTGTTACTAATAATAGTATGTCAAATTTGAGAAACATATAATATATCTAAAAATATGATAAAATCTTAAATATATAAAAAAATAACTCCGTTATTATTGTATAGTATAGGAACTTGTATCGTTATATTTCTTAGTGGAATAATGAATGTCCAACACTTTGCCGGTGACTCATGGGGTACCTCAGGGATCCATATTGGGGCCTCTGCTGTTTTTCTTATATATTGCCGACTTTTATAAATATTTAAACACGTGCAGAGTGCATCATTACGCAGATCATTCACACGTTTATTACAGTTTTTCTGTAGGGGATGCAAACTCTTCAAATAATGTCATCAATAACGATTTAACATTATTATCTACTTAATATCTCAGCCGCTCACAGGTTACAATTGAATCCAAATAAGTCCAAGGTCTTAGTATTTGAACCCAAAAAGAAAAGATGCAGTGTAAAATCTCAGATCAATGTTAAATTGGGAAACACTGTGTTAGAAGTTCCTGATACTTGTAAAAATCTGGGGCTCTTGTTTGATAACGAGTTGAGATTCACTAAACATGTAAATACTATTTGTCGCTCATCTTATAATACGTTAAAGCAACTTTATCCTCATAGGAGTATAATGAGCTCCCTTCCTGATATTCACTTTTCTTTTTAGATGATGCTCAATTAATGTATAGACGTATAAGGATTCAATAAAGGCAATTTATTATTATTATTATGATTATTAATGCCTTAATTTTTGTCGACTAGTTTGAAATTCATTATTTTGCAGACTTCAAAAATAAATAAGTGTTTAATAACTAACCTAAAAACTGAAAATTGTAAATAAACACCACCTATCCCACCAAAAAAGCGTCATATTTATCTAACTCTCGTGTTCGAGGAGGTATATTAAAGATGTGCCTACAGTGAAGCGAAACATCATAGAAGGGTCGAGAAAATTATACGTTCTAGCTTGTGAGAATTATTTGCCATCTCCAACTTCGCTGCAAATCTCCATTCACGATTATTACGGGTAAAGGGTACGCGTGGTGTGCGTTATATAATGCATACTTATTACAACATACACCCCTTGCTGCGTTAGCAATCACGGGAGCCAAAGTTATGGAGCAGTTTGATGTGTACGATGTCGATACTTCCGCTGGAATTGCGTGCCGAGGGAATATATTCATACCAGTTTGTGCAATGCATAACAGAGAATTGTGGCGGACTGGTCTTCACAGGGATAAATAACGTTTGCGTTTAGGTTTAGTAATTGTTGTTGTATACTTTCCCTTATTTTGTTTATGTCTATGTGCAGAGATACGTTTTTAGTAAGTATCTGTAATATTACTTTAGTTATTACCAGTTCACCCACGCAAATGAGTGAGTCAATAACAATCTTGAAAATAATAAGAAAAACAATAACAAACATATATTGATTATGTAACGAAAGAACAATTAAATTTTAACAAAAGTAAAGATGTTTATAAATGCTCGAAAGGCATACCATTATTTTCAATACAGGAATTAAACCTTCGCTGCGTGATTAGCTTGGTAATTAAATATCTTTTCGTTAGCGTCGTGTTCCTCAATTCATTATCATTATTTATTTTTTGCTCAGTAATTTGCGAATAATTTCTATTTTCAATCATACTGTATTCATCAATTTTTTGTGCTGAATTCATTTACGTAAAAAAAACTATAGCATTGCATTTAAAATTTTTGGGAAAAATCCGTAAAACGGCGTTCTTTTGAAATAAAGCCATCTATAGGTTTTCATATTGAGGTATGATATTACGCATTCATCACGAGATAAAGCATGAAAATACCTTTCCAACGAGATATAACACTATGGGTTTTTGATGAGCCAGTCCTTAAAAAAATGTTTGTACTATTTAATATACCTGAATATGAAACATGTCTGAGAAAAATTCAACTCTGTTTTGGTATGCAGATTGCGCCCCCTAGCGACCGAGCTACGAACTTGAAAACTATTTCCAGCGATTTCTCTTGGTTGATTTATTAGTCAAAATTTTGTCCCCGAAGTTCTAGGGTCGATATTTTCGTTAATATCGTACCTCGCCGAACTTAGTGGGACACACTGTGTACAGGGTGATCCATTAACGGTACGGAGCAGCTGTATATAGGAAAGTAGACGTGTTATGATTCTAGGGTAAAAAATCTATTAACAAATATGGCCAAAAGAAATTGATTTAAAATATTTGTTTGTAACTTCACCGCTAGAGGGCGCAACTGCTATAGTGTTACAGAAAATTGTCGTTTTTTTCAAAATTTCGCTTACAAAACCTAAGTTCAAAATACACTTTTTAGATACACTGTTAAACCCTTCATAAGTTTTGTATGATTTTTTTTGTTATTACCATAGCGACGCCAATATAAAAGACACTATCTTCAAATTTTTAAATTGTCATAACTTCTAAATGCCCTAATCGATTTCAAGAAACGACGACTCATTTGAAAGAACTATTAATAAAATGTATTTTTATGATATGGGAATAAAAATATTATTAGACGAAGCTAATCAGAAAAACTTTGAAATTGTCTCCGTTTACTAAAAAAAATTAAATGCAACGACATTTATTTTTTCATGGCTTGATAGACCATTTATTAAGGAAAACAAATACTTAAACCGGAGGTAGATATCTTTTTTCGTTTTCGAGTTATTGCTAAAATAGCGAAATTGTGCTAAAACATCCTTCTTTATTTAGGTCTCTAAATAACATTGACATAGTCCAAACCAAAAATAATTTGTAAAACTATATCAAGCTTGTCTTTAAAAAAGTACTTGCTATATTTTCAAATTTTTTTGATAACTGCAATGTTTAATTTTTTTTATTAACTCCAAATATCCGCGTAGTTATAAAGATTTATTGTTCCCATAACGGGGTAGGCTAAGTCCTATGAAAATGGACAAATGAAAAATTATGTTAAACGATATGTGACAGCTCTTGCTTCGTGCAAAATTAGTGTGTACTCTAATTTCAGATTTTCAGATTTTTAAAATTTGTAACTAGAGTACACGCTTTAATTTGAAAACAAATTATAATCGTATAACAACATTTAAGTTTTTTCTTATTATTTTGACGTTTACAATCCATTCTTGGAGTTTGGTGCGGTTCTCCAGACTCACCCTGTATTCTTGATCTAAGGAACTATTCAGACTATACAGACAGACAGGCTATACTTGACATTGGCATTGTTGTATTAAGTATTAACTAAATGCCTTGAGTATAATATAATATATGTATAATTTTACTTGAAAATAGCAATAGTTACGAAAAATTTACAAGGATAATTTTTTGTCCAAAATTAAACGGAGAATCCAAAACATATTGTTTTTTAAATATAAAGAGTGATGTACTAATATTTTTATACTAAAGCAATAGGAACTTCTATTTCTCCTCCACTGGTAAAGTAAAAAAATTGAAAAATTCTTCAAAGATCACACGTACAGTGCCAAATCATTTATAAAAATCTTACCGGTAAAACTTCATCACTTACAGAAATATTCGAAAAAAAATTTTTTTTCGGGAAACTTCACCGTGGTGTATCTCAAAAAGTAAACATTTGTCGGGTATAGTTTATTTGGAAAATTAACATTATTTTTTGATGATGTATTGGTTCCTGAAGTTTGATAAAAAAAATGTAGACCACCCTGTATATAGCCATTGCTAAAATGTAATGCTTTCGACTTTTCATAGCAGTAAAAAAGTCTATTCAAATATCAGTGGAAATATTCATTTATTGAAATGAGAAACGACATTTTCAGTTTCATTTCACTTGTTCATTGACAATAGAAAATTGTTCAAAAGTATGCAAACAGTTCTACAAATATACAGGGTGTTTTTTAATTTGAATTTTCTTTTTTCGCTGCATTAGGTAAAATCACATAGATTATGTCCTAACGAATTGGATTCTATGATATTGACCCATTATGTGATCCATCCATCCTGTAGTTATTTAAATAGGTCAACATTTCACATTTAGAATTAGATAAAATTCCGTTCTGGAAATGCAATACCAAATCAATAAATTATTTCTGTTGTAAACATGAGCCATTTTTAAACAAAAAGCTGATCGTATTATATTATTTTCGACTCATGCCTTTTCCGTTGCCTTCAAGATTTAGAAAAAAATGTTTCCAAAAAATGTGCTTATTTTGTTGAGATTGAGATAAGGAAAACGTCTATTAGTTGCAGTTTCAAATAATTTATTGTAGTTTTGTCTCTTGATGACGTAAAAGCCGGCAATGTCTAGACCTCTAGGCAAATTGTCAAATGTCACAGAAAAAGATATTTTTTTACACAACGTTGTGGCTACTGCAATATCATTAGAAATTCAATTGAAAAAAATATATATCGACTAATCTATTCCTTAAATTGAACAAATTAATAAATTAATTCATATTGTTATTTCTGTTGTCCCGTCATCGTCAATACAAAATATTCATGTTTACAAATATTTCAAATTCATAAAATGACTAGGAAGTCGTAGAGCATTAAACCACAACTAAATCCAGGAAAAACCGACACGGTTCAATGCCCTTATTGAATTAGTACAAATGAAAGTGTGTTTTATTCATAGTTTTTCCAATAATAACAAGACAAATGCTTACCCAACCACCCACTGCGTAAAAAATTTCAGTAATTGGGACACATCGATATACCAATTAAGGTACATAATAAATAGTAATCTCATGTTTCTCGTTAATTAAGCCTACAAAACAACAAAGAGCTAGCTGATAAGGGATACGTTCGGACGTTAAAAAATCAGTTAATTACCGATATAAGTTTACGCAACCGCTGAATTATCAAACTGCTCGACATCTGTGTATTAATTAGCGAACTTTCCCAAAAGAAGTCGAAAATATTGTAGTCGCAGCTGAGGGATTTATTTATTTCACTTTGTGTCATTCACTAGCTGAATTAAATTAGAAAAAAATTCCAAGAATATTGCTTGTATAATTTCCAATACTGTTCCTCTGTAAAGTGAATTCTCTTAGTATTATATTGTTTTCCTATATAGAATAGAACACTTATCATCAATCGTGAATCGTAGTGAAAATACATTTACGAACAAATTATACGAACATACTATAATCTTCCACCAAGTAAAATTTCTTCAATTAAGTAAACGTTTTCTTGACGGAAGAGATTTTATTTAACTCGAGATAATCATTTTTTATGTATTCTAAGAAAGATACACTTACAGTACACGAATATCATTGTTATAGGATAGAAACTTTCCATTCAATTTTATATCCTTTCTATGAACGAAAAACGTCTGCCTCTGCGGTAAATTAACGGTAAAAGAACACACTCTGCGCCTATGGTCTTAATTTTTTTTTGCTCACACCGATTAAAGATGTAAATATGTGTGAAATTAAAAAATCTGTTTGATGTTATAGACCACAATTTGGTCAGTTTTTTAATTTGAAATTTAACAGTGAATCGGCAGCTGTTACAGTTTTCATCGTTAGTACAGCTGTGCACAAGAAAAGGTTTCCAACTTAATAATAAAACCCAGTTTTCATAACCAGTTTAGATGGTCGTAAAGATTTTGTTGTCCAAATAACCAAGCTTTCCAAGCTGTATATACATCGTGAATCGTTTTTAGTCTTCTTTTGTTCAATCTATATTTATGAATCATTAAATATATTTGTAACTTATGTAGAACGCATTTATTTATTTTTACAAAAAATTATTTCAGTGTACACAAACATTTTGATCGACCGAATAAGACTGCAGTTCATAATAATATTTTATAAGATTTATTAATTTACTCAGGTAAAAAATGTTGCGTCCCAGACAATATATATTATAAAAATTTTATATTTGCAAAGCATCTAATTTATTGGAAAAATCATATATTCATCGTTTGCATACAAAGTTACAAAGCTGTCAGGTGTCAAAGTGCTAACTTCATTCATGTACAATTTGAACAAAATGAGGCTAAAAGCTGATCCCTGCAGTACACCCATACTAAGTATGGAATATTCAGTATTAACTCTAGCCACGATTCCTCTTTGTTTGCTTAAAAGTCTAACATACTGTTTTCTTTTTTGATAAGAGAATATACGCAACTTAAGGACTTATTTTGTATTGCTTAATAGAGAAACTTTTGCAATAATGTGTCGTGATCAATGCAATCGAATGCTTTGAAGAAAATCGCTAGAAATATTCGACTATCTCAATACATTCAATAAACTTATCACACAAAACATGTCTGACAGTATTTACAGATCTATTAGTACGAAAACTATGTCGATTTTATGCTGTTTTCCTCATTAAAATTTAAAACAGGGATTACAAATGCATATTCAAAAACTTTTTGAAATGTCAGTGTCTTAGTTATAGTTGACTGTGCATCTTCTTTATATGTACAGGGTGGTCCATTTTCGATGGGAATTCAGGGTATTTCAGAAACTACTAAAGATATGATAAATCTGACACGACGTTCTCGAGATCGATTTTCATGGGAAACTCGACTATCAAATCAGAAATTTGCTATCTTCATTTGTTTCTGTGTTGCAGGGCGTTTCTTGTTATTGTCACAATTTTGAACATGTCTGTATCTCAGCTGTTAAATAAGTTAGAGTTAAAGTGAAAACTGCTCAAAATTAATTTATAGGCGTAGAATTGAATGTCAGTATTAAATTTGTGGTTCATCTTAAGATTTCGGAGTTATGACCCTAAGTTATATTTTTTTAAATGGAAATCGTAGCAGACCGTGGCCTAAAAAAATAGAAATTTTCTTTTGCCTTTTAGTAATATATCACATACTATAGTTATTTTTACAAACACAGGAGATACGGGGTGTTTCTTTATGGAGAATGGAATGTCATCGAGATCAAATAAATGTTTATTTTTTAATTTGGAATTTATAATGTTAGTAATGGTTATTTAATTACCGAAAGATCCAGAATGATTTGTGGCGCTGCTACTTACAAATATTTTGTGTGCCGCTCTCCTATTATTTTCACTCTTCGTAGTTGGCAACATTGACAGTGATTTACTTCGTTCAGTGGTGAGTTAAGTGCAGGGTCACATATCCATTTTAATATAAAAAATACAACACAAAAAGCAGAATATTGGCATTAATTAATTTGAGGGGTTTATTAATAATTAATAATTAATTTGTTAAGGTAATGTATTAAATGAAAATGATTTAGATATTATTATTATCAACCTCAAAACTAACATAAGAATCGACTTTTAACAATTATTTATCTATCTTGTTTTTTTTGTACGAACTTCAAAGTTAAAGCAAGAATTTTTAAATGGATTTACTTTCCTCATTTAGAAAGGCGAATAACAAATCAATTTAAAATTTCTTAAATTCTAATATAAAAAGAACATGTTATTAACTACTAAAAAATTTAAAATAATAATTGTTTTATTGGTTTAAAGTAAAAAAAAGTGAATATGTACTTTTAATTTGGGCCAAAATTCTGACCCTACCAGTAATAATAATTTTTGTAATTAATTTATTATAATTTCTAGCAACTATTTAAACATTGAAAGGAAGAATAAAAATATTTAATATATTTAATCACAATTTATAGTGATTGTTCAAAATGTCTGCGTTCGCAGTGTAGATTAATTAGCTAATTTATTTGTTATGGCATTTAGTTCATCCACTGTGTGTAAACGGTCTACATTATATGGAATTTCTTAATGTTCAAAGAGATAATAATCTAAGTTAGCTAGTTAAATCTGGAGATCTTGGGGGCCATAAGCTTCGACCAATAATGCGATCGCTATAAAATTCTCTTAGGATCTCCAGTGTTGTGTTAGCTGTGTGTGCTATTGCCCCATCTTATTGAATGTAACAATTATACAGTTCGTCATCATGTAGCTGATTTAAAAATGGCTGCAACATGTTTTGCCTATATCGCTCAGCAGTAATATTATCTTCAAAGAAAATAGGTCCAATTATTCTTCGCCGAGATATGGCTACCCAAACTCCTATTCTAACAGGCTATAAAATCGTCTCATACACACACTTGTGGATTCTCCGCAAACCACGTATGATAGTTTTGTGAATGTATGTATCCACTAAGATGAAACCATGCCTCGATGAGGCATGGTTTCATAAAAGGTAAAGGTAAAAAAGTTATATCAAAAAGATTGTTATCGTTTAAGTTGTTGCTAAACAAGTTACAATATTTCACACTTTTTTCATTATTTAGATAATGGTAATAATTGTTGCACCATGGAAACTGTATATGGATGTAAATCTAATTTTCTTATAGCTCTTAAAGGTTTAGTGGGGCTTGCTGTTAAACGCTCTCTAACATCCTCCAGTTTATCTTCAATTAAAACTGACTTTCTTCCAGATGATTTCCTTTTACAAACACTGCCAGTATTTCTGAATCGTGTCACCAAACGTCGAACATGCTGAACAAAAATGTTATAAACTGTGGCTTGATTTGGAAACTTTTCCTGGTATTGAAAAAATCATGAATGGATTGAATAATTCCGTCCATTTTCACCTTGTTGACCACTCCGAAAGTAGGTCTCTACATTAAATTTATCGTCTTCTAACAAAAATACCATTTTGTAACCTAAAACAGTTCGAGTAGTTTATATCGAAGAAATAATCAGAATCAGTATTTGCTTACCACAAAACTAACAGTTAACAGATGATTAGCGTTGACAAACACTGACTATTACTTAGAAGATTAACGATCAAACAAAAACTCAATCGGCGAACACAAATAAATACAACAGCAACCACACAAAGTAAACACGGCCGTCTCTGAATTGACAGATCGTATCTATTGGAAATCTAAGAAAACGGAAAGTACTTTTGATCAAATGGAAGTAAATTTTAATATCTTTGGTAATATTAACGTGTGACGTTAGCTTCAATCATTCTAGATCGCCCGGTAGTGATATTATTGGAATTAATTGAATCATTTTTATATATGACAATAATTAAACAGTTAGGCAGCACGTTTTAGAAATATTTATGAAATCATTGGAAATATCTGCAATTCATGAGACATTCACAATTGAAATATGAAAGTGATAGCATATTTCTTGCACTTGAGGTCAAAGTTTTGAGAATGCAATACATTTCACGCAAAAACCTGATGAATACTTGCAGAATCCGCCGATACCGTTGGCCAGTCTCGCCGATCCAAAGCTGAGGAAAACGTGAACCTTGAATCCGGATGTTACCTGAGAGCGAGCTGGTTTGCGTAATAATTTCGCAAGTCGCCTGTAATTACATATGATAATGCCGGCGCCAGTCTGTCATATCTCGTGCAGTGACAGGTGGTAAACCGCGGCCGCAATCCGCAATGTACCAGCGCCTACTAATGCAATCCATATAGGCCTCGATACGTTGCAGAACGAATTCCAAAATGTGCTGAAATTTATATGGCTATGCAAACCTAAAATGGAACGATTTTCATATAAAGTCCGTTGTATAATATGCATAGAATAATTTGATTATTCTCCCATATACAGGGTGTCCGCTATATAGGTGACGTATATTCAACATGCTTAGAATACCTCAAAATAAACATAGAACTCTTGTGCGATATAGATACTAATTGTATCAATTGCGAGATAGTAGCCTAATTTTTTTTTATTGTCGAAAGCTCATTTTAAAATACTACCCAGCTTGAATTACTCTCCATTTTTAAGAACACAAATCCAAAATCATTAATAAATTAATTACAATCACAATTAAATTAACGGAAATATATCCTCGGACCTCTCCCGCGCGTGCGTCTATTTGCCTGTGCCGACAGAATTGCCCGGAACCGAATAAACGCAACCCAATTGACGTCACACCCCAAATACCAATGAAAGTCTAGAATCTGATGCAGCAGAAGAATAACCTAAAACGGTACAATATCAACAAATATACGAAGAATTTATAAACGTCTCGTACTTCTCTTTTTGTTGACTGCTAAAAATGACGAGCCGGATTAAAGATGAAATAACTGCCTATTATTTTGGTATCCAACTGTACTTGCCAACTGACAACTGTTTTTTCTTGAAAACGGTTAAATTTAGGATTATGTTGTTATTTCGATCTGACACATGATATTGTGGACATCCTTTGTACACATGACTGTTACAATCGTAAATATAATAAAAAAAACCTGGGAATCTTATACTGGTATAAACGATAATAACAATGACGTTGACTTTTTATCCTAACTATTGTAAAAAACGAAGTTAAAAAGTACTTATCTTATAAGTATTTTTCTGCTAGTAACATTTGTTGTTGTCTATATTCTAGGTACATCCACTTCTGTTTAAAACGGGATAAAGTTATTTTTTAGTCTTTCAAATTTGCAATGTATTCTAAGACCACACGTATGCTATTTTGATCTACTATCTAGCTACGCCAATAAAACATTCAGATAGATCTTGTCCAGCAACATGGCATTTAAAACGAATGATGTCCGTTATAGACTGTGCCTACGTAAAACTGTACCTACCTCAGATGTATCGCGTTTCATCATCGGTATGTTATTCGGTGTAATACTACGCTAATATGTTCATATTTGATCAATCGGTAAGAACAAGTAAATGATACATTCTAGCTGAACCGGGTTCTTTACTACAAACATGAAAAAATTCATCGTATATTTACCACAACCTTTTAATATTGACACCGACAGCGAAATGTAAGTAATTCTTGCTTCCAATTGTATATGATGATGCACCAAAGTATTCCTAAAATGGCGACAGGTACAATTTGCACAAATAAAACATATATTTAAAGTAATAACTTTCTGCAGTTAGTAAATTAACATTTTGTAAATTTTGGTCACAATGTTATCTGGCCGGTTTGTCTCGTATGTCTGTCTGGTATGATCTGCGCTGTCTCCTGTCTCTGGTTCATGTTCATAGTTGATGGACTTAACTTCTAAAACAATTTTTTTTATTTNAAAATAAAGTTATATAGTCATTAACGTTATTGAAACTGACAGCTGCTATACAGCTCGTTGAGAAATGAGGTTAAGTTGGTCGCTATAAGCTACTCCCTACGTCCAATGTGTCAGAGCCAACTTCGAACACGTTTTTATTTGAACGCTCGTTAGATACTAATTGTATCAATTGCGAGATAGTAGCCTGAATTTTTTTTATTGTCGAAAACTCATTTTACAATACTACCCAGCTTGAATTACTCTCCATTTTTAAGAACACAAAATCATTAATAAATTAATTACAATCACAATTAAATTAATGGAAAGATATCCTCGGACTTCTCCCGCGCGTGCGTCTATTTGCCTGTGCCGACAGAATTGACCGGAAGCGAATAAACGCAACCCAATTGACGTCACACCCCAAATACCAATGAAAGTCTAGAATCTGCTGCAGCAGAAGAATAACCTAAAACGGTACAATATCAACAAATATACGAAGAAATACGAAAAATCCTGGGAATCTTATACTGGTATAAACGATAATAACAGTGACGTTGACTTTTTATTCTAACTATTGTAAAAAACAAAGTTAAAAAGTACTTATAAGTATTTTTCTGCTAGTAACATTTGTTGTTGTCTATATTCTAGGTATATCCACTTCTGTTTAAAACGGGATAAAGTTATTTTTAAGTCTTTCAAATTTGCAATGTATTCTAAGACCACACGTATGCTATTTTGATCTACTATCTAGCTACGCCAATAAAACATTCAGATAGATCTTGTCCAGCAACATGGCATTTAAAACGAATGATGTCCGTTATAGACTGTGCCTACGTAAAACTGTACCTACCTCAGATGTATCGCGTTTCATCATCGGTATGTTATTCGGTGTAATACTACGCTAATATGTTCATATTTGATCAATCGGTAAGAACAAGTAAATGATACATTCTAGCTGAACTGGGTTCTTTACTACAAACATGAAAAAATTCATCGTATATTTACCACAACCTTTTAATATTGACACCGACAGCGAAATGTAAGTAATTCTTGCTTCCAATTGTATATGATGATGCACCAAAGTATTCCTAAAATGGCGACAGGTACAATTTGCACAAATAAAACATATATTTAAAGTAATAACTTTCTGCAGTTAGTAAATTAACATTTTGTAAATTTTGGTCACAATGTTATCTGGCCGGTTTGTTTCGTATGTCTGTCTGGTATGATCTGCGCTGTCTCCTGTCTCTGGTTCATGTTCATAGTTGATGGACTTAACTTCTAAAACAATTTTTTTTATTTCTTTAGGATTCAAACATATAAATAGAGAAGAAAATATATGTGATCTTCCAATCAGTTTTTACGGAAAATGATTATAGTAATATGTTACACATTGTGTAGTTGATTAACTAATATAGATTGATGTTCAATGGATTAGGAACTTGTGGACAAAAAATAAACATTTGATAAATAACTTCATTTAATTATATGAATCCATATCATTATGTTTTATAAGGAATTAAGGAGCTCCTTTCTCATTTGAATTTTTGAGTTCTTAAAAACAAAAATCTTACAAAATCTTCACATTCAATGTTGTGGAAACTTTGCGCTAAGGAGTTTTCTAAATGGGTGAAAAATCGCCACGAAATTTTTTATCTATTTTATTTTAGATAAAACTTGAAAAAAAATTGGGATAGCATTTTTTGATTTTTCTAAACTAAATTCCATAATCTGTCTTTTTTTTCAAAATATTGTAATAATTAATTACACATTGTCAATTTTCCCTTACCCTTACCCGGCTTTTTTTTGGGACACCCTTTATTTGAAACAAATGAAAATGATACATAGTTTCAGGGTACCACATTGAGGGGGCTATATCTGAGTATGCGTTAATTTTTATATACAGCTAAATTGTCCTAAATTATCTTAATTTGACCCCAGGAATATAGGATGGCTCGCTGGTACGTATACTTCAAGGACACCCTGTACATAGATCCTCTGTGGTAATTCGCCTTATACAGGGTGTTACAAATTAGTAGGTCAAGCAGTTAACCACATATTCTTTGGACTAAAATAATTGGACTTTTCTTATGCCACTTTTCATTTCGGAACCCCATTTTCAAAATACAGGATGTCAAAATTAAAATTTAAAAAATGATTTTTATTGATAAATCCGGTGATTGTAGCGATATTTATTTAAAATTTGGCACAATCATATTTTAATCTTGAGTCGGCACACTTTTTGTGTAATATTTGTTTAAAATATCAAAGCGCGAACGGAGGATAGTGGGTTGCAGTACCCATGGACCCCCTATTTTTTTGAGTACACCTATGCTTTCCGAATATTTTTTTTTGTTGGATAAAGTGGCGTTTTATTCTATTTTTTTCTCTCTCGTAAGATTTTGATTTGGGGCCTCGTTTACGAGATATTGTACCTTTTTTGGATACGCGATATCACTTTAGTCGACGTTAGAATTTTTTACCAATTTATAACACCCTGTATATTGCAACGTGTCAACAATTCGACCGATGCACTTGGAGGATCACACGCCCCGATTTAAATATTCGAAAGTACATCATTCATTCCTTATCAGTCTGGAATTAATTCGTGCAGTGGGATGATTAATCTCTTCGATTTGTAACATAATCTCGAACTGATGGACCGACTACGGCCGCATATTATTAATTTGGAGCACACTTTAACGGCCCCTTAACTCCCATTTATCGGCGTTGATATGCATCGGGCTTATTAAAAAACAATGAAAGCCAATGAAATCGCCGCCGCAACATCGGTCCCGGATTATTTTCGCAAATGATAGCTAATTGGGCTCAGTTTATCTCAATAATTCGTCTAGACCGCGCAGCGAATCCCTCGTTTGAACGGACGATAAATTAACAAAATATGACGGGCGAAGATAGCCATCGGATGTGACGTACGACATACTGTTGCACGTTCCTCTGTCTTTGTTGTTAGTGTCAGTTCCAAGGTATAAAATTGATATACATCTATGAATTTGTACAGAGAAGTGTTTTCCAAATTTAACTACGTATATTTCAAAGAGAAAATATTTTTTCCATTTTATTCGAAATGTGAGTAATTTTCAAGTTAACATTTTTCAATATACATATTTACCACACAGCTAAATAAATCGAAAATAATTCTAAAAGTGTTAGCATCCGAATGGTTTCGATTAACTTTTGTTTTGTTCAACTGTGCGGTAAATTTATTTTAGTTTAAAAAAGATAATAACTAGCAAATGACTTGGTTTTAGAATAAAATGTAGAGATATTTTTTTATTGAAATAATATTCCAAATCAAATGGACTGATTGTCACGAAATTCTGAGGTTCTCAGCGACGGCGACGGTGTCTGCCAGTACCTCCATCACTTGTTGAAATGATTCTATGCAAATTCAATGCATTTTTGTCTTTATTTAGTTGAGGCATCAGCCAAAGTTTCACTAATCATTAATCTACAGCAAATATCTTCAGAAATATTTGCGTGAATATAATATGTTTTAAAAACCAAGGATTTTCGGCCACATATTCCCTACTGAATGAGAAATATTTGGATTAACATTTCGTTGCGATTAAATCTAGTGTACTGTAAAGAGAACTCAATTTTTAAATTTGTGCCGCCATTTGCGCTTTCCTATGTAATAGAATGGTTTTCGTTCTTTGACAGCAATTAAATAGAAACGTGGAGGTCAGTAAATATGGTGAAATGTACGATTGAACAACGCATCTTTATTGTTAAAAATTATTTTAAATTTGGTGAAAGAAGTTGGAAGATTGTACAAAATATGGAAAAACAAATTATCCAATAAACAGCACCATTTGAAATATTGTGAATAAATTTGAAAAAACTGGTAAAATTCAAGATTAAAAAAGTAAATTTTCAAACGTAGTGATCAATCACAAGAAAATATTGCAGCCGTCGATGATAGTGTAACTGCAGAACCAAACACATTTAGGCATTAAACAAACCACTTTATCCAATATTTTCCATAAGATCTTCACTTCAAGGCATACAAAATACAGTTAACACGAGAATACATTTGTTAATCGGGCTCTTGCAGTGGAAGAAAAAAGTGATGATTTTTTAACAAAATCATATTTAGTGATTTATTTTCTGAACCTAGAATAATAAAATCTGGAGTGCCACAAGGCTCTGTCCTGTGGCCTTTACTTTTTAGTATATGTACTGCGGATTTTGTGTCGTCAGTAGTACACACTACTTTGCACATGTATGCAGATGATTTACAAATCGAGAATAAACAAACTGCTGTTGATCTTATTAATTCTGACTTGCATCGGATTAAGGAGTTATGCTATAAAAATGCTCTAATACTTAACCCAAATAAATTTAAAAACCTGGTTGTCGGTACTTATCAAAAAACTAGACAATTGGGGAATTTTGCTGTTTATATTGCTAATTGGCCCTTGGAAAACTATAGTTCAGTAAAGAATCTGGGTCTTGTATTTGAAAATGACCGGAAATTCTCACATGTTAGTGAGTTATGTAAGAAGGCGTTCATCTCCTTTAAGGAAATAGCGCCTTTAAAACGCAATTTGGGCTGTGATATTAAATTATTATTATAATAATTATAATTATTGGTTGAATCCTTAGTTTTGTCTCATCTAAATTATTGTGATTATATTTATGGTCCTTTACATACAAATGCTGATAAATTTAAGCTGCAAAAAATTCAATATTGGTGCATGCGTTTTGTCACATATATATATACCCTTTATTCACCTTGTTACTCCTTTTATTAGACAGTTTAGTAAATTAAGACTCAGTGAAAGACGCTATGTTCATTTTTGTGTTTTTGTAAATAATATACTGTTAATACAACTCCTGACTATCTTTATGAGAAGTTGGTTTGGCGGCATGATGTACAATGTACATGATCGTCAGCTTCGTAATTTACATGATTTGCAAATAGAGCGTCATCGAACTGAGTATTTTAGATGTTCATTTACTTATTTAGCAGCTACGGTATTAAATAATGTACTGGTGCCTGAGGACTTAACACTGCATAATGCATCTCTAATTAAGCAACGCATTCGTGAGTTGGTCATGAAAAACGATAACTCCACAAATGCTGCTGTTTTCTAGTTTTTTCAGTTTTTTAGTTTTTTAGTTATTTTAATATAATATGCGTGTGTGTATGAGTGTGTGTCTGAGTATACTATGTATTTGTATGTGTATTTGCATAGGCATGTATGAGTGTTGTGTATGTATTTTTATAAATTATATTGTTTTTTTACATCGTTTTAATAGCTCTTTATAATTATATTGCTTTTAATATGTAGACTTGTTATTATGTGTGACTTTCTGAGGGGTAGGCTAATCATCAGTTATCTGTGGTCTAGTCCTTTTGTATATAGGTTTGTATATTGCCATTGTAACTATGCACAATGAATAATATGTTTGACCTTTATGAAGCTCATTTTGAAATTGGTGGAATGTAAAAAACAAACCCACGAGTAATTTTGGAACAGCCAGTGCATCCACAAAACGTAACTTTTTGGTGTGGTTTTTGGTCTGGTGGAGTGATTGGTCCATATTTCTTCTAAAATGAAGTTGGAAACATTGTGAATTCGATTCAAGAGAACGAGCCAACATGTCATATAGCAACAGAAACAATCGATATTTAGAAACAGAAATTTGGTAATCGAATAATTTCTCGAAGAGATGTTAAATGGTCATCAAGATCATGCGATCTATGACCATTAGATTTCTTTTTTGAAGAGCAAAGTTATGCTGACAATCCTCAAACCATTCAACGTCTGAAAGAAAACATAATTGAGCAAATCACTCAAATTGAATCACTGAATAACGTGATGGAAAATTTTGCTAAAAGATTCAAAGCTTATACAATAGCAAGAGGTGGTCACTCATCTGATATTCTTTTCCATTATTAATGTCTACGTTAATATTCACAAAAAATATCTAGTTATTTCAAATAAATTACATGTTTTATTAGAAACAAGTGATTGCTATTGGTCATTGTTGGCACTACTGACTTAGATAATAAGACCCGACATAGTAGTCGATGTAGAAGTAATAAAATCACTAATTTTGTAGCGCCCAGTGAAGACATTATTATTCCCCCACTTTGATATCATTTGAGATAATTTCAATAAAACTCTATGAACAAGAAAAGTAATTATACTATTAATATAATATTTTATATATCCTATTTCACTTATGGGAACGACTATCATATTTTGTCCAGGCCGTCAAATCGCCTGAGGCCGGCCCTGTCTCCAATTCAAGGACATCGGCGTTATTTTTACTCATTGTCTCTTCCAGGTGTCATGAGACGGTGGGGGTCGAAAAATTAAACTTTAATTGGTGTTGGACCGTCCGTGACGCCGTTTCTCCGAGCAGTAAAAGTTAAAGACTTTCATTAAATTTATTGCCCGCCATCGTACACGACGCTGCATTCCACCCATGATGGATAACATCAAACCAGCGTGAATCAGTCAACCCTTGGAGTTTCTCGGAAATCGATAGACTTGGAGGTACTTAGAGTAATTTTATTTCTCCAGTCGTTACGGGCTCGCAGATTTTTACGCGTTTATTTATCGTTTTAATTAATCTGGAGGCCAGTATGGTGCACTGAAGTACCCACCCCGGAGAGCAGTAATGCGCCGTGAAACCTTCATGGTTCTGAGGACGGACAAAGATGGTTAATCATCTAGTATTTACTATTATTGATTTTGCACCAGTCGATTTTAAACATAATCAACCTTGTAATCATCTCGAGTGTTCATATTTATTCCACTACTCGTTTCACTATAAAGCATAAACAACTTTCTCATTAAAACTTCAATAAAAGCCTTACCTAGGTACATTATAAATACTTCAGTAATACTTGGCAAAAGCTTTTTTAGAGGTACTGAATATTAAGAACAATATTTGCAAAAATAATCGAAAATTGCTCGACAAATATTCACGAAAAATTTGACCATTTCTTACGAGAATTTGCGTGATTGCAGATAAACTTTGTAAGACAATGTAATAAATATCGTTTTGGTATTTAAGGAAAAACACAAATTATGAATATGTTTTTCTTAATTTGCGATATACTTCCGTCATTAAAGCTTAGGAAGTTATTTTAGTTTCACCTTGTATATAAAAAAATACTTTATTACAAATAACTAAACTTAGTGACATGGGCGTAACGAGGTACTTTAAAAAAGTAGTAAAGAACCCTTACTAAAATAGGCATAGGAGCGGAGCGCATATTTTGAAACACAGAACGCTAGAAGCATTAGACTAAATCGTGAGCTGTTATTGGTTGTTGCGGAATTCGGATTAGTGGCGGGAGTTTTAAATGCATTAACGAGTACATAATTCACACGTATTGCGTAACTGTCCATAGGAGTTGTATGTAATTAGAATGTAAAGTCTAGCCAGAATTAAAAAACCACTAATATGTAAATAAATGACTATATATTGTCAAAAATACTTTAATGATTTAACTTCAAGAGTATAAATTATTCAATTGACATTTGAGGCAGTGGCAATAACTGAAATGTTAATTGTTTTTTATTGTCCTATTTAAATTTGTACTGCTGAGAGTGTATGCGATTTTTGGAAGCGATCAGTTATCATTCCTTATTTAGATTCACTGATATCCGCACTTGAATAGCGTTTTTCTAACGAATATTTACCAGCTTTTAGTTTAATGTGGCTACATCCCAGTTCAATGTTAAATATGACACTGGTTGATTTTAAAGAAAAATCACAAGATTTCTGCCAGTACTATGATCTTCCTCTTTTTGAACATGAAGCGGAATTATGGTATAAATTGTGGAAAGATAAAGGTAAACAAAGTGAAGATATAGAAAAATTAGACTTTACAGATGTGTTAAAGGAGGCGGACACCTTCTTCCCGGCTATAAGAAAAGCTATCATTATTTCATTGTCACAGCCGTGTACAACGAGCAATATAGAAAGGTCTATTTTGACCTTGCGACGTGTAACAACGTGGTTGCGGTCTACGATGACCGAAAACCATTTAAACGGTTTATGTATGCTAAGCGTTCACCGGAAAATTGTTAAAGAAAAAAAAAAGAAATCGTACAAGAAGTTTTGAAAAGATTTTGTGAAGAGCCTCGTAGATTGATTGTCAAGTAATAAAGCTATTAGCTAGCAGCAAAAAAAAAACTGTCATAACGGGCAACCCGAGTACTTTCCCAGGTAAAAATATTTTATTTGTGGTAGTATGTTAAGTACATAAGAAATATTGTCAAAAGTCAGTGGGTCGTTTGATTTTCGGCGAGCCGTGGCGCAGCGAAAGGGTGGGGGAAGGAAACGACAGTGAGTCCGAAGAAAATGACGATAATATTCATAGTCCTGCCATTAAATAAACGAAATTCGCCTGAAAATAATATATTTGACAATCTGTAACTCCGTTGTTTTTCAACGAATCTTGGTGATCTTTTTTTAACTTAAAGCTATTTTCATAAGCTTTCCGAATATGTAATAATACATAACTATATCACGCTCGTACGTCGTATATTTCATTTTGCAACTAAGGCTAAAGAATAAAAAAAATTCTAGGTTGCAAATTTGAAATTTAAAAAAAAATTATAGATTTCAATGTATTATTATGAAATCTACCATGAAAAAAATCAGTGCGATTGTGGAAGATCCCCGGGATCGTCCAGACTAATAATTAGTTAATTTGTTTATATAAGGCCATAACTTGTACACTATTCAACTTACCGATTCCAGATTTCGTGTGAGTCATTAGACAGTGATAAGGAATGAGGGGATGCGATGCCAAAACGTTCTGGTAATAATTACGCAGTTTATGTCTAGCTAGTTTTGAAGGTGTTTTGAATACGAAAAAAAAAGTACTTTACTGTTTTCTCGTGGAAATTAACGGAAAACAGTTATAAGCGAAAAACATGAATTTACGTAAAATTTATACAATTAACCCTCCATTTTTATGACTCTGGAAACTAATATGTTATTGTACATAATATTTAGCATCTATAGTGATAAATTCCGCTTGCCGAAATAAAAAGACGCGTCCAACTCTATATTTTCTGGCCTACAAAGTGAATTTGGTTACCTTCAGACTAGACTGTAGTAAAAAAAATGTTTATATGATAACAAATAGTTAAAACTGATATATACACTCACCTTTTGCTATTTACATGTTCTATTTCACCAATTTACACTAATGGATTTTTGGATCATTCCTTCTGCTGTTAGAAGAATTTAACGATACTAAAGTCTATTGCAGAATTCACTTGATTAAAATTACACACTAATTGAACAGCGAACAGTGACAACTCTAATCTAACACAGTTCTTATGAGTTAAAAGATTCAAAACCAAAATATATTTTCGAAAATTTGAAGTTACATTGTCACTATCACGAATACCGCATTATCACATTACACATAGAAATGTCAAGATAACACTGTATTGAATTTTCTGTTGTGAGTGACGTAAAGTTCATTAAGTGTACCTACTTCTCAATATATACCAATAATATTGAATAAATTAAACCAAAACCTCAAATTAGAATATATTGGAGGTTAGGTTCGACGACGCTACTAGATGAAAACAAAAGCTAATCGGTTTTAACATTCTAGTTATTTACATTCACATTTATAGGTTATGTAATAATAAAAAAGTTGGTAGTTCGATTAATTCTTTAAAGTTTACTTGACAATATAAATTATTATTATTTTTTTGTTGCAGAAGAACGGTTGTCTGTATGAACACATAAGGTGGGGTGAAGCTTTTGTAATAGTATATTCCGTGGTGGACAGACACAGTTTTCACGAAGCTCAGGAAATTCTAGGCCAACTAGTCAAACTTAAGCTTCCATCATACTACACCAGCCTACTCTTAGGAAACAAAAGGGATTTGGACCACTCCAGGTAATGTCTAGTGAACAATTAAATACAAACATTCGTTCGACGTTCTTTCATATTTTCAATACGCAATGTCCGTGATCCTAAAGGCGAAACAAAATTTCCCCCAAATATCAAAGGAATAGGGCATAACTGACGCTCTATACAAGCAACGCCAAAATTAGTTAAAAGTTCTTATTTATCATGTCAAAAAACATAATTGTGCCAATTTTTTTGTTCGTACTGACAATTTTCGAAATTATTGAGAAATTTCAAAATAAAATTAAGACATTGAACGCCCTGTATCATTGAAACCAGAAACATTTGGCCACCAGTATCTCCTGCTTCAAGATTTCCCACCCTCTCCCCAGACACCCTGTATATGATTAATATATTTCATAGTCTAATATTTCTCAGTCTCACATTGCTGATAGAAAAGGAATTCGGCCAAATCTTCGCTGTTAACCGAACCAAATGAAAACTTTCCATTTCATCTTCAGCTCCTTAGGATATTTTCACGACTAATTAAACAAAGACCCCGTAATCAATCACAACCACGAAGAATTCGAGATCGGTCCATTAAACTACACCTGAAAAAGATAGAACGGAATAATTAATATGCACCTAATTAGCTTGAATTAAGATAACGAGTATTATATCACCGAGGATATTCTTTATTTTCAGTGACTGTAATTATTGTTTGTGTGTAATTTGTCCCAAGGCATTAGCATAACTAAATTATTTATGTCTAAACTTGGAACTGGAATCGCCGTTTTCGTGGCGAGAGTGAGACTGTCGTGATGGATTTGTAGGTAAACCGAGAGAAATTGGATTGTGTAACTCTACAAAATTTTCTGGCGCTTCGTAAGGTAAAAAGTGAATTAAATAGATACAGGATCCGTTTGAAACCCACTAAAACTCATATACGAAACCCTCTATCAAAGATATTTATGTGTTCATTGTGTTAATAGCCCTTGTACGCCTCCAAGTGCTTTCTAGCTCCACACCTAGATCCTTAAACAAAATAATTTACTTATTGCATGAAAAGTTTGAAACCTCTGAAGTTTTGTTGTTTCAAAATATCCCTTATTTATTTTTTCTCTTGAAAATACGAGTAGTAGAACTACAATGGAATTCGTAGATTGTTTAAATAAATGTATTCATCTACACCAAGAAACGTGTTTTTGTCAAAAATCGATCGACATTTTAGAAAAATCAAAACCCAAATTATTCTTAACATTGACTTGGTGGAGTGCCAAGGAAATTGAAAAATATTGACATAAAGCTTAAAAAAGAAACTAGAACACATTCAAGAATACAGACTGTTGCAATGTTTTACTAAAAATATTGATAATAGAACTGGAATAAATTCGTAGATTACATAGGTCAACTTTTAGTTTGAAAAAAATAACACCGCACTGTACCTGATTCCGATGCAAGGTCGGTTAAGATGTATCACGTCAGGTTCAAGGTTATTTGAAGGTCAAGCTAAGAAACGGTAGTTGAAAAATCTGAAAAAACTCATACATTGGTTTTTTGAGTCGCTGAATCCTATGTCGGTTGAACTCTATCACCTCATGTTCAAGGTCGTTTGAAGGTTAACGTAAGAATAGGAAGTGAAAAAAAAAATTGAAAAATTTTACCTTTTTTGTTTGTTTATGTCTGCTTTTTTACCTGAACACCTGTTTGTTTTTTTCAGCCATATTTTCTCAGTTTGGCCTTCAAATGACCTTGAACCTGACGTGATAGAGCTTAACCGAACTCGGTAATCTTTCACCGGATTCTATTAGAGTAGCGACCCACAAGGAACTATTCCGAAGGTGTGAAAAATGTTTAGAAGTTGAAAGAAGGCATTTTGAACATTTATTAAAATAAATTTGACAGTTAAAAACCTATGACAGTTGTCGTGACGATTGTTAGTTACCTGTCACGGCCAACCTAAAATGTGCGAAACAAATGGAAACACCATTTTAGGAAAAGGGAAATGTTGATTCGTAAATAAAATGAAAACGACTGGGTTTAGGCAAAGGGAAACTTTAACAAAGTTACACTCAATTTTAGTGCAGAATGTGAATACGTTAAAAAAAATTTAGGGTGTCCATTTAAAAATTTCGAGTTTTCCACATTTTCTGAACTTCATATTTTTTTTGGCCACCTTGTATAAAAACAGGAAAAACCTGTGTTTCCGATAAAACTAAATTAGTCTGCATCTGTCAATTTCGCCTAAAACTCAAAATATCTCGGAAACGGTCAATCCCAAGTATGGAGTGTGCTATATGTTTTCAACTTAAAAATAAATGCTCTTTTCAAATAAGCAATAATATATAGGGGGTTCCATTTAAAATAAGAAAGTTGGTATCAACTTCCGGTTTAACCGGAAGTACGATGACCTTGAAAATATTTTATCTTAATAGGACCCTGGGCCCGTATCACACCACTTCAATTTCAAAAAAATCCTTCGAGCGATTTCCCAGATATCCATCGATGGAGTTCGTGATTAAACACCCCGTATACTGGGTATCAGGAAGCAAAATCTTTTATTACTCCTATACGCCTATAATTAGTAAAAAATTTCAATCATTTTTACCAAAAGGATACCTTTTTTGCAGTGAATAAAATGAGGTTTCGTAATATTCTAGTTTTCTCAAAATCTCTACCAATAAAAAAAAATATAGCAGGAAGCAAAAGATTATTTATGGTATTGTAGTTAAACTGAAACTTTTGTAAAATCACGTATATGTATATCTGACTGCACAAAACGACGCAATAGCTATAAACAACCGATTTATAGCTACGTATGTATGTTCCGGGAGATTTTTTTCCATATGTCCACAACTTAATCTGTAATCGGCCGCCAAACAAATGAAATATAAAGGAAATTATAAATCACCATGTACATTTTTAGATGCACCACGAGCAGTATATCTCGGCCGTAAATAATTTTTTTAGGCAGTTGTATCCATTATAAATTCAAAGTATTTATCTTTGTAGGATATTAATTTGACTTTATCACAAGCGTAGAAAAATACCATTATGATGTATTATGAATATTGGGCGAAATAAATAGCCCCTTAATTGCAAAATACGTCATTTATATGAGTTATTAGCATAATTAAATGATGCATGCCCAAACCTGGCTTATCTGTATTCTCCGGAATCCAGTGAAAATTAAGTGGAATGATAGATATAACAGAATTAATTTAATGAAACGATGGCCACTACTATCGCGTGAATGCGGTACTTTATGGGTAATAGACGAGTATGCATCATGTTCGCGTGGGATCCACTGAATTACCATCCCATAACGGTTTCGTAATCGGCCCTAATGTTTATATTCATTCATTCAATGCCGTTGGAATAAAAGTTGGGTCTAAGCGTGGTCAAATAAGGTAAATCTCATTCGGGTGTTACCGAAGATCGGATTTGGTTGTCTTTTTACTTCCCAAAATCCAATCGGTATGAGGTGAAGGTCATTTTAAGATTATGAAAACGATTTCTTTTAGCGTCTACTGTTTTGTAATATTTTTTCACTTCCTCCTTCTATTATTTAGATAAAAATGAACATTTAATCAGTGACTTGATTGAAGCAAATCTTAAAGTTGCCTCCAAAGTTGTGTCTAAATTTAGTTTAGAAAAAAAAAAGGAATTTTAGAAAAGTGTATTTTTTAAAAGCGATATACTTTTTTTAATTAAAAACCATATAAAAGGAAAATAGCTAGTATTTTGTTCTGATAATAATAATACAAAAAACTGTTTCAAATAAAAGTTGCACTAAGCGAAATTTTTCATATTTTAAAATGTTTACCATTTGCTGAGCCTATATTGGAACTTTTCCTAAAATTCTCATCAATTCTATAGAGAATTTCGGGTGTAATGTAAAAGCTTGCCTTTTAATAGATAATAATTATTTACTAAATAAAATATTATAAAGGAAATCAAGTTTTGCTATATCGGAAGATCTAGCTAGCAAATTAATGAACCTCATCCAATCCATTTATTTGCAAAATATGGATTGAAAGCATTATTCTTACTATTTTGAATTGGAAACAGTACTATTATGTGATACTTAATTTTTTAACGCCGCTATAATTAAGAAATACTAACATACCTTTATCAAAATTACGAAAGAATATTCAATTTTACACTGTTTCTGTCAAATTTATCATAGGGTTCCATTTAAAAAAATCAAGTTATTTATAATCCAAAATTTATACATTCTAACGCTCGCAATTGATATTTCTCTATTTGAAATAGATTAGGTAATGCATATGATGATAGTTTTTGTTCATACTTGAACGAGTAGTCAAAGCAGCATATCTTGCTTTCATGTTTAGTTTTGGAGATATTTGATATTTTCCAGGATACTGTCAACGCCACTTTAATTAAATATCAAATAACAGTGAAATGGTAACGTTTATATCTAATATCTATTTTCAATGTGACACAGGACCCGAAACAGGTACAAAACTTTATCCACATATGTATTTAATTTATTAGAAGTAACAACTTTTGTCTAATTTTCTCCTAAAGGCCCATTTTTTGTATCTATTTTTTGAAATGATTTGCTACCTTAAAATTTTGTGCTAGTCTAAACAACTACTAGCACTAATTAGTTCCCATTTTTGTGCTTCCTTTTGTTCATTCTTATCTGAACAGGTAACCAAAAAAATTATAAAATCTTAAAAATCAAGAATTTTGGAAAAAATATTGGACTGATTAAAATATTTGACGCTTATTTTTAAGATACCCTGTATTTTGCAACAAAATATAAAAATAACGAAAGAAAAAAATTTTAAATGCAATTTTTTCTACTTACGCAAAATTTTATGTTCACCACATTTTTACCTGTGATACGTCTTTTGAAAGATAATTTCATTCTCTTTACAGTAATGTAAAGTTTTCTGGGAAATTTTAGAAACCAAAGGAGTTACAGCTATTGTTTAACTGAATCAACTTAAACCCCAATTCAAAAAGTTATTTAATTAAATAAAGTTTGTTGGATGGGAACCGCATTAGTCATTTTATAATAAAGTAACTTTGTCAAAAAAATATTAGATTTGTTCATTAAGTATTTAATTAAATATAGCTCTAAATGAAAGAGAAAGAGTAACAATTTTGATGAAGAGAGGATATGGCGATCTCAAAAGGTCATTCGATCAAGTGATTAATTTATTTAATGATACGTTTTCAAACAGAACGCCAGAATCAAAATTAACTGTGCAAAACAATACACAGATTTGAAGAAACTGGAACCGTGAAAGACAAGTTGCGATCAGGACTAATGACAATAACGCTGTTGAAGTATTGCAGAGTTTTGTGTTTCTCATACTTCTATGCGTAAGGCTGCTAGAGAATATGATGCAAGTAGTAGATCATCTATTTGTCGAATTTTAAACCTTACAAAGTACATTAACTGCATGAGTTAAGTGAAGATGATTAAGATCGAAGGCTTGAGTCTGAAACAATCAAGGCAAAAAATGGCCAAAACTTTATATTTAATATTTGTTTTCACGACGAATGTTCTTTTACAGTTAATGGTTTAGTCAATTGTCACAATTCAAGGTACTGGAGTGATCAAAATCCTCGATGGATGAGAGAAGAACACACCCAGGGACCTCAAAAAATAAATACGTGAGCTGGTATTATTGGTACTATCATTATTGGTTTGTTTGCAATTGATGGTAACTTAAACAGCCAAAAGTGCGAACAAATGTTATGTAATCAACTCAAGATTACTTCTTTTGGGGACACTTGAAAAATGATATATATAAAACAAAGTCATTAAATATAGACGACTTGAGGAACAGAATATTTGAGAAATGGCAACTAGAGTTACTAGAGAAACTTTAATAAACCTTGTGACGTCTCGTTCTACTATAGGTTAGAATATTGCCAAATTGAGGTTGGAGACAGTTTGAACATTTATTAAAATAAATTTATTCAAAGTATAATCGCATAATTGTGTTACTTTTTCGTTTATATTTTTTAATAAACGTGGGTTTTTAAGAAAAAATAGCTGTAACTCCTTTGTTTTCCCAAATTTTCCAGAAAACTTTACATTACTGTAAAGAGAATTAAATTATCTTTCAAATGACGTAACTCAAGCCATACCGAGCGATTTAAAAGTTTAAAGGTTAATTGATAAGAAGGTAACATTCAGTTGGTTTAGTGTTTTAATTAAGAAATTTGACCATTTCATTGGCATCTTAATATGTTAGTAGATATAAAGCGTGTTTCATTAAAGTCGGAACACCTCCATATTTAGGATGGCGTTGGCCGATTTCCAAAATTCTTTTTTATGAGATAGTACTCGAAAAATCCTGCTCTTTTATATTATATTTTTGGTCATGTGATCTTTTCTACAGTCTTTTACTATTAGTAAGAAAAGACCCTCAAAAATTAAAAATCATTATTCATTTTTTTAAGAAAGAAATTGATAGCATTTTCGATTTGATCACACCTCAAAATCGTGAAAAATTTACGATGCCGCTTTTTCAAAAGCAGCAAATTACAAATTTCTTTACACGAAAAAGTTATTTGAGTTTCAAACTAACTCCATTTTATAGAAAATCTGCATTAGAATAGAGGAATGTCTGTTATTTGTGCATCAATTAATATTTAGACAAACTGTGTAATATAATCTATAAAAGTGTATTGCTGGTTTTCTATTTGCTATAGAGCCCTCTTAAAGACTTTCCGTAAGCATCATTCATTAAAGATCAGTCATTCCAATTGCATCTAGAAGGCGACTCCTTAAAATATAACCTAAGGCCATCGTTTTGAAGATTTAAATGATACAGTGCGTTAAATATTCCTACCGTACCTATCATTCATGCCATTGTTTGTAATGAGGCCATATTATGTTATGTATGTACTACTGCATTGGTTTCTCAAAGTGTTCCTACTTTTAAGTACAATAATATCTGTCATTGTTTGATATACGAGCCGCACACTTGAATTACACATTCAGAATCGACACAAAACATTTTCCTGCCGCAGCACACAAATAATTAAAGTCTTTTATCCAACCTAATGCGATTTCATACACACAAATTACAATAATTATCGTTTTACATGTGTGGGACTCCAGCAAACCCACATTTGCGGATCCGGCGATAAATCACACCCCTTTTATTTAATAATATCTCAGGAATTAACTCGGTTATTTATTTAAGGTATGACAAGATGAATACCGCTAAATTATATCGAATGATTATGCACATACGCGAGCATTGCAAATTAGTCAAGAAACCGACACCCGTCGTTGCGGCAACTTTTCAAATTGGAAAGTGAAACGGCGCTCGGTAGGCAGGATTTTTCCAAATATTTCCAGCCAATACATCTTGTCAATGCAAATCACCGCGATAGTTAATTAACAATTATCTGGAAAGCAATAAGCTGGCGTCGTGTAAACAAATTATTATCCTGTTTGTTCCTATAGGGTGAACCAAATTCGAAAGGTCAGAGAATTTTTCTACTCGCGAGAAGAAATTCAGAGCTGTTACTTGTCTCCCTCTATGTGGTGGTGCACCACCGTGCCGATACCACATATTTTGAACGATATTAAGCCCTACGTCATCAATGAAATCAAAAAGGTTGTTTTCCAATAAAGTTCTATACCGTTTTGCGTTTGTAGGTTCTTTTTGAGCATGTTACGTCAGTCGTTTCTTGTTTCGTCTTGTTCTTCTTGCGTTTAGATTTTGTAAGGTGCAGATATGTTATTTATGCTGTCCCTAGTAAAACACGCTCATCAGACCACATGAAAAGCGAAATGAATCTATCATTTTATTCATGTTATTGAAGTAACCAGCGACAAAATTCTAATCACTGAGGAGCATCTCCAGCACGTAATACTTGTATGTCGGAGATGTCTTTCTCACAGGCCGAGTCCTTCAGACTTTGGAAATTCCAGAATTCTTTACTCAGAGAATACCCTTTTATAAATTGTACCTAGACCATAAAACTTAGAAATAGTTATTTGTGAATTAAGCCGGTTATGTTATTCCCGAGTTTTATGATGGTAAGCTTGGGTTTGGAGGGACTTACGGGTCACTCAACGTAGCCATTTTCATTTACGGTATTACTTACTATTTCGTGAAGATGAGTGACACGAATAGTGATATTAACGCCCAAGTTAGCCCTACTACTCCGACACGTATATTTTGGCAATGAAATGATGTAACATTCTGTTCGATACACGCCATACAAAATTCGGTGATAAATGAAGATTATGCACACCGAACATTAATTGAAGAGTTGTCAATGACAGCATATCTTCTTCATTTACATTCACTTCAGTAGGACGAATAGCCTTTTTTGGGGCGGGGTTACCTTCTCGTAATCTACGAAATAATGCACTAAAGACTAAAAACTTCTTTTTAGATATCTTTGTCGGTATTCTCGGGCTAGCGTTCCCATTGGATTACCCATACATAAAGAAAATATCTGCATATTCTTCAGTTGTAAATAAATGCATTTTTTATTTAGCACTTAAACACTAAGTATCAAATGAATAAACAAAATTACACAAATAATAATTATTGTTATCATTTTTATTTATAAAGCTACTTTGAAATATGAAACAATATTTTTTTTAATGCTTGTAACTTCTAAACAAATATGAATCGGAACTATATTCATATAAGAAAAATTGTTTGAAATTAACCCAGCTACTATCTGTCAAAGTTTGTCATATAGCTTGTAGAACACTATGTATTTTGTAACCAGTCGATGGTAAAACCACTGCCGCGGCAACAGTTACAAATTTTTTGATATCTAAGATGACTTACTAAGAGTATTTTATATGACTTACTTACAAAATTAAATAAACGGAGTCCATATATTTACTTTTGATTTTTTGGTAGTCAAGTGACTTGGTTCCAAACAATGAACGACAATGTCTATTAGTCAATTAGCTCAAAATATTCATTACCAATGGGAATATAAAAAGAAGTATTCAACTCTCATAATCCTTTATTGTAAAATTAATTAAATACGACGATTAGTTTCGAGGTCCAAATTTACAGGTCATACAAGACTAAAAAATTTTTTCTATAATAATTCAACTTGTCGAAAAATTTTTAACAAATTTTAAAGTTGAAAGAAACCAGACTAAGCAAGTAAGCATTAAACATACATTAGATTATTTTCAAAATAAGATTGATTGCTTAATAATTTTTTTCATTTTGATTATTAATTAAGAAAATATTTAATTAAAACATATTAGTTAAACAAAGGTATGTGTATACTTACATATCAAAGGTACTAATTTTTGGAACAATTTCTAATCTTCAAAGGAACTTTAAACATCATCCTTTGAATCCCTTGAAGATTATAAATTGTTCCAAAAATTAGTACCTTTGATATGTAAGTATACATATACCTTTGTTTAACTAATATGTTAAATATTTTCTTAATTAATAATCAAAATTAAAAAATTTATTAAATAATTAATCTTACTTTGAAAATCATCTACTGTTTATTTGATTAGTCTGGTTTCTTTGAACTGTAAATTTTTTTTTTAATTTTTCGACATGAGTTATGATATAAAAAAATTTTTAGCTTTGTAACGCCTGACTAAGAGGTGTAAACTAGTCGTCGAATGTAATTAATTTAACAATAAAGGATTGTGAGAGTTGAAGATTTCTTTTTATATTCCCATTGGTAATATGAATCATACTTATCTATTTCACGTTTAAATGTTTATTACTTTCGTTTGGAGTATTTTGTTATAAAATGCTATTACTCGGCTTATAATTTGGTCCACTCTGTATTTAACGACCCGTCTGAATAATAAGTCGTCATTTAATGCTATGCTAGACTTGCAATTAGGCAGAATTGAGAATATTCTCCGGAAAAACTTTATCCTGGTAATAAGTTATAAATCTAATGTCTATTAGCTAATAAGAATAAATGTCCACGTAACGGAGCCGGTGTTATTACACCCATTCATGCCTGGCAGTGTTAATAACAACAAATCTAATGATTACTTTGGTTATGGTGTCGCAGAACAATAAATCATAAAATAATTAATCTTTAAATCACCTATCGCAGATTTAATTAGATTTATTTGATGCAGGAAATCCAATTTTAGGTGTCGTTTTATTCAAACGATTTTCCATGGGATGAATTCACAAATTTCCTTGTTTACAGTACATTTTTATTCCCAAAAGTACGTTTCGGTTAAGTATAAAGGGTCATTAAACCTTTTTTTTGGGAAGATGTTGTTAAAATTTTAAACTAACGGAGTGAGAAATAATGAACTGCAATGAAAGTGTTTTTGTAAAAACTGATTGCTTCTGAACCTATGACTTTTCGACATTTTAAAAAGTTGTTATATTTTTTTGTATCAATGGGGACGAGGAGCTGAACAAACGAAATGTGTTCTATTGTTTGAAATTTTGAATGTACAGGGGACTCTTAAAATACAATTTTGTAAAAAAAAACAAAAAGGGCAGTTCGAAAATGATTTGAAATTACACTTCTGCACAACACTGGAAACTGGTCCACTGTACAATGTCAATTGGAATCTGTAAATCTTAAAGCACAGGACCGTATGCACTTTTTCTGAAATTTCTTCCTATGCTTTGACCATGATGTGTCTCGTAATTTATACTCGAATAGCAACTCGGCGAGTTCGGTATTGGTAAAGTAGTCCTCCTGATGTAGAATTGACGGCGGCGCGCTGGTCATCAAAGCAAACCTGTACTGGTCCACTAGGTCGTAAATAATTTTTTTGTATGGTACACGGGTTCTCTTAGCTTTACCGCTTTGCCAGTGCAGTGCAGAGCATTGCTTGGCGGGGTATGTTGTTGGTATAATACGTATTATTATTTATTAGTTGATATTATTATTTGTTCATATCGTAACCAGTAAAGGGTAATAGTTATTAAAATAAATGTTATATGTAATTGTCTAGTAATTTAGCGTGGCTCTCTGAAGACTCTTTGAAGCGGAGGATAACGAAATGACTTTGGAAATTCCCCAAAGAGTGGAACCGGTTTTTGTCGAAAGTATCGAAACAAGAGTTTAAAAACAAAGATTTACACGTACAAAGTCAACGTATTATATTAAATATATATATGAATGTTAGAAAATTGAAAATAGTGAACAATGTGATAAACAAGTTAGGAAACGGATTAACGAATTAACTAAGATATCAAAAACGACAATTTACCGCGTAATTAATGAAGGATTTATCACGGTACAAAGAGGAAGCGGAAAAATACAAAATTAAAGAAAATTGACGATTTTACCAGATGTAATGCGGCGCACAATTTATAATATGTATAAAGAAAATAAAGTTCCTACTTTAAACATGATTCGAGATAAATTAAGCGATTATCCTGATTATAATTATAAATCTTTAGATATTTTACATGCTTTATTACAATGCGACATTAAACATAAAAACTTGACAATCGTATGGTAATTATATGGTAATATAGCTCGGAATATCTAGACGAGACAGGGCTAAATTTTTCTGGACGTCTATGGATTCCGTACAATTTATGAGTTAAATGATTTTATGCCGTTCCAATTGAGATCGTAACAACTATACCATTAAATTTTCCTGAAAATGGGGGTCTCATAGCTTATCTGCTTTTAATAAGTAACTAGGAAAAACTCTCTCAAATGTGCCGAAATACATCTGGCGCAAGAATTTGCTCATTTGTTACTACATTGCTTAATTAAACGACGTCACTTTTTGCAACACGCAACTATCCGAAGCCTACTTTTAAGCCTTCTAAAAATGGTATACGGACTCGCAGACACGGTTTCGTTTTTGGAATTCTACATTCACGACATTCTCCCGATGGCATGGCATCCTAGAAATCTCTCCCATTAAAATCGTTATGCATTATTAGTGGATAATTATACGTGTAGCCCAAACCCATAAACGTATAATTGGTGTTTATTTTTCCAGATCGCTTTGGTGCCTATCATTAAATCACCTGTCAGGAACGTAATAATTTAATAATATACGTGGACGTGTCTATTATATAATTGATTATAAAATGTAATCTAATTTATCGTAGATCGTGTCTGCCTTATGAAGGGTACCGCCAGTGGCGCGTTGTTCGGGGTGTTACCAATGTTGAGGCATTTTTTTAATGCTGTAGGATGTAGCTGTAAACCTCATAAAAATGGATAAGTAATTTCGCCTTTTGTAATGGTTGCAAGATAGATAAGTGCTCCTATGGTTGTACTGATGGGACCGACAAGATGCAGCGGCTGCACTTTGTCGATATTCCCTGTAAATTGAATGTTTACAAGTTCATTGTTTTCGTAAACGTGTGCTTCTTTTATATACTTTTATATTTTGCACCTTTTATATACTTCGGTGATTTTTGATAAAATGACATATTTCAACGAATTCTACATCCTATTAAAAACTGTGTGAAAATTTTTATTTTGCCGACTCAAACATTTTTTTAACCACTCAAAATCTAAAATAATTCTACCCTGTCCCAACCCTCCGAAACTCTATTTCTTGCTAAGCCTTGACAGCAATGAAATTACGCGACTTTTTTCGAAATTTTGGGGCATCCCCCAAATGACAGAAATAAATTATTAATCTTATATGACCTTACCCATTTTGTCTAATGGACAACACGCCACTGGATACAGCATATGCGTCTTGGGTCGAACGTCAAGGTTTTTGCTGTCAGTCGACTATAATTTGCTGGTTTATATTTTAAGAAGGTTTCTAGTACCCTAATGTCATATTCGGTATATTTTAGACATACATTTCCAGGTTGTTAACCCACTGTGGCAGCAACTAGGCCATCACGATTTTAAAATTAAGGAACTCTTCACTGGTTTTTCATTTTTTAAGGAAGTGGTGTCGTAAGACAGAAAAATTAAGGAGATGTGAAAAGTTTTAATGAAAAATAAAGGGTACCTATGGAGTTAATATTAATAAATCAATCATTTTTGTATGTGCCAAAGGTCCATTAGCTTTCTTAATATTCATGGAAATTTGCTTTAATTAATTGAATCTGCTTAAATTCCACATAGACAAGTGTAATTAAAATATAATAAATATGATTCGAAATCAGTTGAGGCACTATTGTGTTAGTGGTTAGAGTATTACATCAGGTCAGTAACGTTTATTAACTGTGATAAATAATGTGACGTCATACCACCCGACTGGATCGACCCGCCTGCTAGATGATATGATTTTAGTTTGTTTCCTTTGTTTATTATATTTGGGTATCTGTAAAAAAATCAATCAACTTGTGCGAAAAGGATCAGTCAAAAGTTATTTTTATAACGAGAAAAGCTTTCTGCAGGCATTGGTTAGAAATGTTCTCTTTTCGTCAGGTGCAGATATGGAATCTATCAATTTAAGTGAAACCTAAATATAAGATAAAATCACTTATCCTGTACTGTAGACTAGTGCAAGAACCATATGTTGTTTTTTGCCCTTAGTATTTGTTGCAACTGTTTATCTTAAATATTATTTTATAAGTACATGTATCTAATAATTGTATGTGCAGAAAAACGCTTAAATCGTAAATTAGATTATAAATGATTTTTTGGACATATTGTCATATTCGGCAAATTATATCAAAAAAATCTAACTTCAACAAAAACTTATTTGTCTCTTCTGAGTAATTTACATATTGGCACATATCCCCTTTTACGGCAAGATCTACCTACAATGGTACTTGAAATTTCAAAAAGTCAAGCCTTTATAGTTATCAAAACTTAACGTTTCTTTTTTAATTGGGTTTGATGGTTTAAATTTCTTCGTTTTTGTTTGCTTTCATAGCTAGAGATATCAGTGATGTATTTGGGACTCGACCAAACCCGATAACGAGTGGTATGACGTCACAAAATGGCTTCCGTTCTTTCTGCCGTGATCCGTTTTCATTAATTATTATTTTAAGGGAGAAATTATTTTATGTGCATTAACTAACGATGTGGTAATTATGGTATACTTTCTAAACATGAAAATGCTGAACGACTCCATTTATTGCCGACAGTTGTTTAAGTAAATAGTTTGTAAATAATTTGACGGAAATATATAAAACAGAGATAGAGAAAAAGACCCCAAATTATTATAGTCCAATTTACTTTAAAGCTGTAGGGGTATTTGCATACATAAACTTTTGTTGAAACAACCCGCATACAAAATATGAAAGAATGTATGAAATTAGCACCTTCATTGCGTTTTTAAGTCATTTGCATACATAATAAGCTTTTATTGCCTTAACTCCAGTGGAAACAAAGTTATAAATATGTCGAATAAAGTCTACAACTAAGTATTAATAATTATTAATTATGTGAAGCTGTGAGTGTAATTTTTTTAAGCGTTTCACCGTGTTTCCTACCGAATTTCACGGAAGCTCTTTTTTTATAGACAGTCTCCACTTTAAATGTTCATAACTTTGGTTGAATCAGTCAGGAATTTCGTCAGTTAACGGTTTTAATGAGCAGACATATCTTTTCCTTCTTTCATGTCGACCGCAATCAAGCACTAAGACAAATGGACATTAGGAGATGTTATTTAAAAATATTCTAAACAGTTTGATGTAATATGCAAATATTTTACCATTTTAGGAGCCTAATATCCAAATAAGGGTTTACTTTTATTAATTCACTCAATTTTTTTTACATCAAAGACAAAGATCTCTCTAGTCGACTCGTGTAAGAGGATTATTTCAAAAGCCTACATAATTTTTCGCTACACGAGTTCGTTGCCCTTCACAAACTAAACTGAATGCAATGTGTTTCCATAAATAAGTGGATGTATTTGGCTGTTGTAGTCCATGATCGTGTTATTTTCTTAAATTTCGCTTTAGACATCTAACGGTACGTGACAGTTTTTTTACAACGATGCTGCTTTGTGTCAGTATGATGAAGAAAGTAAGATGAAATCGTGGATTTTTAATTACACGGTCATCAACTTCATTCAAGACACCCGGCAGAAGCCAAAACTGGGATGACTGGAACTTAATCAATTTTGCAAAATTGGTCACACAAATAAATATATTATGATGCTTGCCCTTGATCATTTTGCATAACAATTAAACATCAAATCCCCAATAGGTTGTTTCCACAAACGAAATTTTAGATAAAATTATACAGTATGTTCTATAAGTTTGTTCCAATAATAAAATTAGTTCTCAATTAATTATAGAAAAAGTTTATTGAGGAAAAATTGGTTACGCCATTGGTTTTTTCAAGTTTTGAAGGCAAATTCTTAATATTTAATTAAAAAGTTTACTCTTCAAACTTTGCTGAGAACAGCCATTTTCTATCAAATTACCAAAGAAATGACGACTACAAATAGTATATAGGGTGTAAAAAGTTTGACTGTCATTACTTCAGCAGATAAATAAACAAAGAAGTTGTATATTACAGGGACGTAAGATTGACAGTTTTCAAAATACAGCGAGGAATATTGGGGAGTTTCATCACAAGGTGACAACAGAGCTTAACGCTACGCAGCCACGTGTGCACGCGGCAGACTTGTTCTACGGAAAAAATGTAAACAACTATTATTGTGAAACATTTAGTAAATTTCAAGACAATTGTTTTCCAGTTTCTAAATAAATAAAATAACGTGTATCGATTTTGTAGTACGAATATAGTGTTATGGTTAAATTTTAACTCGAATTTTAGTAATTATGAATGTCTACGTATTAAAAATAATTTAGATACTTATCAAAAAGCAAAATTCAGTAATTTTTAAACGCACAAAACAAACTACAACATATGCTCAAAATGTCCACCACTATTTTCGATGCACGCACGCACGATACCTTCGAATCCAATTCGCGCACTCGCTGGAAAACACCTCAAGAAAAGGAAATAGTGGTACGCAAAAAACACTCAGACACGGTCCAATTTCAGATACCAACAGATTTGCGTATTGCTGGTTGCTGGACAGTTTAGTACCTCGTGTTATCCGCCACGCCGTTGTCACATTGCTCGATATGAATTTTATTGAATTTTAAATTTATTACAACGCTAATTTTTTAGATTTAAGCATAAAGAAGTTCAGAGAAGTGATAAACATTGTATTTTATGGTATTCTATGCACGCAGTTATGTCAATATTCCTCAATTAATCGAACTTTTGTACATCAAGTTGGAGATTTTGATTTTTTTTTTCACGAAAATGGTTGAGTTTAGGACCCATGTCATATAAGGTATTTTTGTTTATTTTAATGTATTCTATCGTCTGTTAAAATTAAGATAGTCAAACTTCTAACACCCTGTATATTTTGACTTGATTTCTGTCCTTTATAGGTTACCATAATTCTAATTACTAAAATACAAAATATTGGTAACTATAAAACTTCATAACAACGTAATTCTACAGGAGAATTCATGTACACTTTTTTATACATAAACGTAACAAAATGAAGCGATGACGACATATTCAGTCATTCTACAGACCTTAAATATCTTATACATAAGGACCACACAGCTCGATTTGCTGTGACTTGGCTCAATTCGTACGGCTTGCGTAGAGGGGCTAGCCTCCGTTGCACTTCGTAAGCTTTCGATCAGGATCAATTCCGCTTAAATTTAAACTGTGTACTGTTGACCATTTGGTTGTGGAAAAATATTAATAAATAACTTTAGCATAAATTAAAATTTCTCTACGACTCTATTCTGCTGATGAAGGGGCGGAATATGAAAAAATAAAAGTACCTGATTTAACTTTCCGCCTACTTGTAGTAGTGACTGTAGAAATGTTCAGCTAAATTAGGTCAGTGTCAGAGGTCATTGGCCTAGTTAATCATATTTTATTTAAATTTAGACTAGGAAATATGCACACTAATTTACAGAGAAGTATTCCGATCCCACATGATACTTTAGAAAATAATTTTCACTCTTTCCGTAACTTTTGATACATCGAATTGTTCGAAATTCATTCTAGATTTTCTGTCTCTTTATATCATTAAAATATCTTTATTTTTTAGGCAAATCTGCGTGGACGACGGCCAAGAGCTATCCCTCCAGTACGGCTGCCAATTTTACGAAGTTAGCGCCGCGGAAAATTTCGCGGGAGTATCCCTGGCCTTCCAGTCTCTCCTCCGCGAGGCGAGATCAGTCCAGCTGCTGAAAGCCCTGCCCATCCGCAGAAAGTTGGGAGTCAACAGCGTCTCGAAGGTTCTGGGCAACATCTTCGGCAAGAACTCCAAGGGGGACCGCAAGAAGAGGCCATCCCTTAGTATATAAGAACTCGACACTGTGAAGTTATATTTATTAAGTCTTGACCCGAGTTGCCTATATGAAAATGTGATAGCAACATTTTACCATTCGCAGTAGGATCGTGCGAGTTGCTATGCTTTTAAGAAGACTGAATCTTTTCCATGATTTTGTAACTCTAGGTCTAGAGTAATGTTTAGATTCATAGAAATTGGATATCGTAAGTTTCCGTTTCTTAGCACTTTCGGTATCTGAGCAACATTTGGTCACCCTTAATTAAAGAGGGCTTGTTTCTTTTTAGAGGATAAATTGCCTGCATTTTATAGCAACTGAAGCGTATACTGTCCGGTGATAACTGAGACAATAAAAATATCAAGTTAATTTAAATATTCACCAGTTATCCATAAGTTGAAGATTTTAATCACACATGTGATATGTGCAAAGAGATAATTGTTATTGAATTAATTTACATTAATTGAAAGAGACTTAAAACTGGTTTCTATCTTCTTTTGCTCATTTTTTGTTTTACCTAACTTCTTTCAGTGCCAATAAAGCCAATACTTACAGATCAGAACAAACATTTTACCTTTGTTTGAAAATCTAGTTTTATCAAAAAGTACTTAATTTGATGTGTTGAACTGACTAGGCAGACATAACTCTTTGTCAACTGAAGTTTTTTTTCTGACATTAAAGTTTTATTCCTCTACTATTTTGTAATGTAAATAGAGATAAAAACAGTACTATAGCTTTTGTGGTATTCTGGAACTGTATGGGACCAAGTTTCAAAACCTTTGACTTATACGGGATGTCATAAGTTTTAGTGATTCTATTTTAACAAGAGTTTGCTCCCTTGGAAGCAAAAGAAGCATTGCTTCACTAAGTTTATACCTATTAACGAATTATACAGATATCTGATCGATTGCGATACCATATCGCGAGTTCTTAACAGTTATATAAATGAATTTTGATGATTTAAATGATTTAAAATGTCCAACAGTCAATTAAATAAAGGTCAGGAAATATTATTATTATTACCTTTACTCTCCTTCTATATTATATTTATTCTACCTATCATAATTCAGTTTATTTTTCTCTGTTAATTGTATAACCCATGTTAAATATTCTTATTTATTTTGACCCCTTCAATTAAGGCACTCAAATTTCTGACGTTCTGTATAAATGTTTCAAAGTTTCGACAAAATGAAATATGCAATATTTTTTATCACCTGTATATAGAGATTGTAAATAAACACTAGTTTTATAGTAAAATGTAAAATTTGTAAATATTCAATCTGCAAAGATGATTAAGAATATGAAATCCATCAATATATAACATATTGCATCAATATTGATCTCATTAAATCGAATTTGTAGAAATATTTTTGTATTCTTTAGAAAATAATTTACTCTATATTTGTATTGTGTAAGTGCCCTATTATTATATTATCATATAATTATTTTTCAAATAAATGATTTCAATATATATTTTTTCTTATTAACTCCATCGATATATCTTCAAAGGCAAGTCATTTTACCATAACAAGAAGTAGAAATATCGGATTAAATACCTAACAGTTATAACAAGTAAAGTAACAGAAAGTTCAAATATATCATGTACTCCTAATACTAGTTCTTCAAAATTGAATAATCATGTGTTTACAGCAATAACAAAAAGCTACTTGCTGATGATAACTGAGTAATTTCACGAGTAAAATACCTCCTACATTTTATGTGCTCCCAATATCGGTGCGATAAGTTTGAACATATTTACATCTTACTTCCTCATTCTTCTGAGATCCTAATAGTATGGATATTAGTCATGATGCTGTCAATATATTTCATAGGAAATAGACGCGACATCTGTACGCCGTACTTCCTAATCTACGGGGTGTCCCATAATTAATTGGACATTAGCTAATAGCTGTTTTACATTGACAATTTATTGGTGAATAAATTGACGAAGTTCTTCATGAATTAATTCACGAATTTATTGGTAAACAGTGTGGTTTTACACTGCTACAGACTTTGTCAAGTTTTTTGACGCATCAAAGCAAATAAATTTCAAAAATGTCACCTTTTCACTCATAATTGTTGTGATACTGTAGCGGTACCGTTTTGACACATTATATAAATATTAGTGTTTGTAAGTAACAAATCAGTAAAAACAATGCAAAATTAGTACGACGCGACGCCACAAAATTATTTACATATTCCAATAACATAACCTCATTACTGATCTGAGACTGGAAATCTGTTGGGTTGGTGCTTCCGAACTTCACGAAGAAATTGACGAAAATTAGAACATGCTTTAATTCGTCAAGAACTTGATGAATAAATTCATGAAATTATTTGACAGCAGATTTGGTGGATTACACTTGTCAAATTTCTTGATGAAACTACTTCATGAATTAATTCATTAATAAATTGTCAATGTAAAAATCAAAATAAAACGTTTGGATCCAACATGTTTTAGCAACATGTTACTCTTTTTCGTTCTACAGGATGTTTCATTTCCAATTATTTTTTGAAATATCTTGAAAGCTGTTCAACGGATTTCGATGAAATTTGGTGTCGTGAAATACGAAAATGGTATCAATTTCACCATCGCCGCTAGATGATGACATTAGTTCATTAATATGGCTATAACTTTTTTGTGCACCCTGTATGTACATTCTCGAGCAAAAATAAAGACATGGCATTCAATTTTCGAATTAAACGTTATTTTTTCACTGAGATGATTAAATCAAAAAACTGTATGTCACAAAGTGATGCAAACGCAATCATTATGTATTCTCACGATCTTCAATCTTAGTGGATGTTAAGTGTATCTGTTGTAGATACTTTATTGGAAAATAAAATGTAAATGATCGAAATAATTATTTTTATTAAGACATTTACGAGGCAATTGCTTGCAAGTTAATTAAGTAAAAGGAAATGTAAAAAATTCTTATTATTAATCCTAATTGACTTAAAGTTGAAAGAGCAATATTTTTTTTAAATTGATCTACAATAATTTTGGAAACAAAACAGCAACAAATTACAATAAATGTTGAAAGTGTTCACCATTTATTATAATACATTGTCTAACCCTTTTATTCAAGTTCCGTCTTAGGTACCTTAAAAAAAAGAGTTTTGTTGGTCCCTGATAAATTAACTCTCTCTACAGTTTCTTGACACAATTCCTGGAAATTGTTTTTGTTTTTATAAAAAAGTGATTTTAAGTAGCCCCAAAAGTAAAAATCTAGGGGATTTAGATCGGGACAACGTGCTGGCCATATGTGTACACTACCTCTACCAATTCACCAATGAAGATAAACTTCATCTAGATAATTCCTAACTTCTAGGGAATCTAGGGTGTAATGTGCTGGGGCACCATCATGTATGTACCAAAAGTCACGTCTCAAAGATAAAGGTACATCTTCTAAAAGAATTTGTAAATCATTTCTCAAAAAACTGAGATATGTTGCTCCGTCAAGTCTAGGTGACAGTTCAAACGGTGCCACAATACAATCCCCAAGGACGCCACACCAACGTTTATTGAAAATTTATGGTGAAAATGGTGTTCTTGGAGGGCATGCAGATTTTCCATCGCATAGGTATGGATATTGCGCGCCAGTTAAACACACCGCTTCGAATGAATGTGGCTTCAATAGTAAATAAAATTTTGTTGTACAACATTATTGGATCCTCTAAAAAACTGACAAAATTGGAGCCTTGCAGGAAAGTCCTGTGGTAAAAGTTGCTGGACTGGGGTAAAATGATATGGATACAACTTTTCTTTCCATATTATTCTGGATCCCAAAGGTTTGCTTACATCCATGGCTGCACCTTCACGTCTTGTGCTGGTTTCTGTGTCTTCGGCATCAATTACTTTCGGTCTTCCCACATTCCTGTTTTTGGGATGAAATGAACCAGTTTCGCCTGATCTAACGTACAATGACTTGTCAGACAATTGTCAGACCATGTCCCGCAGTTGTAATAATAAAAAATATAATAAACAATATTTTTATTTAAAAACATTTGCAATAAATAATCAACATTCATTAGTCAATGCGGATTGGAAGAAATATCTTCAGAGTCTTTGCACATGTGGTGCAATAAATGAGATTGCTCCAAAAATCGGGAAGAAGACTCTTTACACTCCTTAATTTTGGCCCTAGTAAAATCATCCATGAGTGGATATTCCGCGAAAGGTAACCATCTAAATCTTGAGTCTAACTTTGCCGGCTGAGCAAACACCATTCCTGCGGGTATATCAAAAGAGCCTAAAATATTGTCTTTCAAATTTTTAATTTTATCGTCTACTAAAAAGTTAGTTTTACCGTCAGAACACACTCCTAAGGATATTATATCGTCAGAAGGCTGCTCGGCATACCATAGTTTCAATAAACTGATTACGGACCTGATTTTACGGAAAATAGTCGGACGTTCCTGAAGTTTGGTAATTTTTTTCTGAAATAAACGTAAACCTGCTATAAAAAATATTATTACTAGATATAATTGCTTAATTAAATACCTAGTAGATTATTTAAAAGAAAAATAACAATCTAATCGCAAGACTTGGCAAATAAACATACTTTTCTCTCCTCGACCGTTCTCACAACTTCATCGTGGTCGGTAATCAGGTAAGACATTAACCTTAGCTCCGATTTTATGGTACCCAAAGGCAAAGTTGACCCGTGAGGAGCAGTTAAAGATCTGTAAAAATAACGTAATGGTAAAAGAGGGCATTAACAACTTCATATATCTTCATCAGTGTATTCCAAACCGTATTTCGTGCAGCTCTGGGCGCTTTTTCACTTGGCTGGACACCGGAATAATTTCGTTTAAATATGATCTGCTGATGGAATAATTAATCAACTTATATTTACGTCTTATGGATAGTTTTAATCAACAACTAAACACAAATGCGTTTTAATTAATTGTTAATAATTAAAAACTTAAAATACCATGAAAATATAAGTTCTTTCGTTGTTTTTAGTAACATTAATAATAACAACAAAACATTAACGTAATGTAAAGTTGTAAGGCTACCGCCACTACATGCTTGTCGTATAATTGGTTGTCTATACTCAGATTTTTTGCAATGTAATTTAATTTATATATCAAGTACACTTTGACCAAACTCATTTTGAAAGCGAGATGCACAGATCAACAAAATAGTCCGCAGTAGGGGTGGCAAAGACAAGAGATCTTAATAGTATGGCAGGTTAGGTACCTTCTGTGCAAAAATTTTACATAAGTCTCAAAAATATAGTCATTTAATGAACTATTGACTGCCGACGTCTTGGCATATTGGTTCTTCCAATCAGATAAATTTCTAGATTTTACCTCAGATTGGGTCGGTATACGTCAGCCTTAAATACAGTCTGCGCCTCATCGACAAACGAATGTATTCCGATGAAGCCCCAAACTGGAGGGGCGGATATTTTAGAGACGGGAATGCCAGTTTTCTCAGACAAAACACTTATGTAAGAAAGACCTTCGTCGGCCGCCAACACCACTATATCCGAAGGCCTCACAGTAGTACAGAATTCCACCAAACAGGTCGCCAAAAAACATAGCGGTCCCTGACCTGAGAATATAATTCTTAGACTACGGTGTTTACTGGAGTTAACTGCTTCAGAGAGGTAATTCATTTTAGCAAAGCACCTTTTTAGTGTTACTTCATATTGGCTCTGATTATCTAAAACAATTTAATAAGTAATACCTCAATCAAATTTTTTTAAGTTACAGGAACTTCCTTACTTGGTCTAAAATCCTCAACGATTATCAGCAAATCACAATTATCCAGCAACTCTTCCAGATTATTCACAATAAAAACAATTTGGTCTCTACCAAAAATACTCAAAGAATTGTAGTAAATGGCCATATCTTCCATCATACTGTATTTGCGTTCATCATTATGGTTTTCGTCGAACAACCTCACTATAATGCCATCTCTCTTTTTCAAATTGGGCACTTCGAACAATTCCTTTAGCAGCAAGGTTGTTACCAAACTGGTGGCTCCTATTATACTAATAATACGAGTGTATTTTAATCGTTCAGCGACACCGCGCACCTTTTCTTCATAAAACTAACAAACAAAACATCCTTTCAACTTGATTTTGTTTAATAAAAAAATATGTGAATGAGTTTTTGGCATATTAGTAAATTATAATTATTACTCTTGTTCATAAATACATGTAAGCAAGGGTATTACCTTAAGATTGTTGGCAGCAAGATTCCTTAAATCAGCTTTTGGAATTATAGATTCTAAACCATAATAACAGTAAACGTATTCCCAAAATTCTCCTAATCCACCTAGTAAATATCTTTTACTTCCCCATTGGTGAATTTCTTTCCATATAACAGGACTTTTAGTTAGGTACCAATTACTACATTTATTAATATCCATAACATGATCCTAGAAGGAAACAAAGAAATAGATATACACTTGCTGTTTTTTCTTTTCAAGTTTCGAGTTTTTGAAAAAATAAATAAATGAAACACATGTTACTTACTCCCCATTCAGTAGGTGCTACCTCAACTTTTTTAAATTCAAAATTTGGTAAACGTTCTGATAAGTATTGAGCCACAATAATGGCATGACCAAAATTGGGGCAACCTGCGTACCCATTTATTATGAAATATGGCATATTTTGTTATTATTCATAGACCTGTAACTGTCATGTCAACAAAACAGTTGACAAGATCGACTACTTCAGTAATTTATATAAATTGTATCCCAAAAATATGTTTTTAGAATTTATTTCAAGACATAATTTCTTGTTTATATAGTCAATATTGCTTTATAATTGCCATTATGTCCTTTTAACAGAAACAGAACAGCCTCTGTGTAGACCTCTTATTTAAATTTGTAAGTTGAGAATATGAGACACCTACCAATAAGAAGCTGCAACAGATTAGAAATGTTCCGTATAAATGGGTAGATTTCTAAATTTTTAGTTGATTCGTTCAAGTTACCTTATCATTTTACCGGGAGGTGTCGGGCTGAGATTTACTTTTACATTATTTGTTTTAAAGTTCGTTGCATTGACAACAGCTGGCGCCACTATCGGCATCTGGCAGCTGCTTTTGCTGCTAGAAAATTGACATTGTTTATTTGTTGGTCAAATAAATTAGTCGTTTTGAGAACGCTGGTAAAAGTGCTGCCTGAAGAATTTACAGTTAGCAAGTAACGTGTGTTAATTGATTCATAACTGTGTTTACGTGATTTAATTAAGTATAACCTAAAATGGAAGGTATATTTTTTCTCGCTGCATAAACTCAAAAAATGATTAATTTAGTTGTATTAGAAGGACCAGTTTTGACGAATAGGTGAAATAATGGAAGATTATGAAGATGAGCCTGATCTGAATGAACAAATTTTTCACAATAATGTCAGGGAACAAATAGTAAGTTGTTTTGCTTTTTGTATTTTTGGTAGTATATTTTTGTTGCGTCAGAATTGTCAGAAAACCAGTAATATAACACCACGTATGTAGTTGCCCGTTTTACGTGCATCTGCTTGATTTTTTTAATTTTTACCAGTATTCAAAGTTTCTAGAGTTTGTTCTAGATATTTTAAAAGTAAACTATTAAAAATATATATTTACTAGGTATTTTTATGTAAAGTTCAGGGTAAAAGGCGAATATTAGATTGACTGTTTTTGTTTTACTCATGATTTATAAACGCTTAAAGAAAGTTATGAATATTTTTAATATACCTACTTGCCTGCGTTCCCAAATAAATTTTTGTACATATTTCAGAGTAGAAAGCAAATTAGGTATATAATCCTTTCATACATACAGGTAAATAAAAGGTGTTTGTGCCAATTATAATAATGCACTGAATATTTACGCTATTATTCTAATTTTGTAATCCACCACTGTTTTTATTAAAGAAAATTCTTGTTATTTATCCAATTTTCAACGGTTATAATTAAAACAGCTTTTCGAGGATCTTCACATCTTATATATTTTTTGTAAAACAACTGTACCTACTGTACATAAACATGTAGGTATTAATATCGAACTTGCAAATAATAACAAATTGTGCAGAGACGTTATTCATATATTTGCTAACAATTTGCCAAATTGTCAAAGATCTGCCAAAAATTGCTACATTTGCCTATTGACTTACTTTACAGATATAAACAAATAGGTATACCTACCTAATTACTAACAATGGTTTCATTAAATAATCAGTTTTTTGATAATCGCGGTAACAAAGTGCAATGTTTTGCTATCTTATTTACCAGAATGTTTTATAAATTTGATACTAGGATTTTGCATCGCAAACAGAAAATTTTAATGATGCTTCTGATTAAAATTGACGCTCTAAAATAGAAGTGAATGCAATTTAAAATGCAATATCATTGAAATTATAATATAATAACGTAGGTATGTCTTTTTCTACCTACTCCTTTCAAATTATTTTTATAAAATTAAAAATTCGCCATTCTACAATACTTTTACAAATTCTCGAATGAAATTTATTGATTACGCTTACCTCTTTATTAATACAGTATAGGGACCAATAAAAAGATTAAATATTTTATGTTCTCTTCATAAAAGTCGATAACGGCCATTTTTAATGGCTGGGCTTTTAATGAAATGAATTCCGTTAGTGACAACGGACTTGCATTATAATTTTTGTCATCTAGGCATTCTGGGTCACATTAAAAAAAATGGGTCTTGCTTGCCATTGACTGCATACTCATTCAATTTAGCAAATGAAACTAACAGGACAACTTCTTGCATTAGGTACCTACATAGATAATGCAAAATACTGTTATTATGTATTATTTATATCGTTGAAGTTTGTTTTCAAGTTACTGTGCGCGTTGTTGACCTCTTTAACAGCAGGAATATATTGCCAAATATATTATTTTTCTTGTATACCTAAAATTTAAAAAAAGAATAGTGGAACAATAAAACGCAAAATAATAATAGGGTCATCTAGCTCTAGACATATTAAATTAAATGTTTGCTTATTCAAAGTCGGTTTTGCAAATGTTTTACCATTCTAATTTGCCCATATTCTTCTGTAATCAATCACCAATTTAATTAGATAGAAAGTAACATGTTAATTGGCCATAATCAGATAAAATCGTTTATACCATCCAATAAATAACGTTTCATTTTAGAAATATTAATCCAGTTTAAGAAAGACAATCATTATATCACATATAAGAAATACTAGTATCCATGATATTTAATCTTATGTTGATAAATATTTATTTTGCTTGATTTGCAGTTGATCCTTTTGTTTTTTACTTAATTCTTCATAGTATGAGTGACATAATCTTCTGGGTATTCATAAAAAATGTGTTTTTTCTAAAAGTTACTAAAAATAAACAATTAGTTCTAAGACTTTCTACAACATATTGGCTGCTAGACATTCCTTAGAGTGTTCTGCTGTTTTTAGTTTGAGATAACCTTCAAATACAGTCTGAGCTAATTTCGATGGGATTTAATTTTTTTTTTTTTTTAGATGATAGATGAGACATGCTGAAACTAACAATAAGATAATTTATCTAAGGTTAACGCGTTGTACTTCCAAATCAAAGAATAATGAAATACATATTAGCGCTTTGAGTATCTCACCTATCCTCTTACAGCAACCCTTTTAATCTTCAAAAAGTATTTATTTTTAATCTGTCAGTGAAAGCCGTTTTGAAGCATATTTTAACACATGAGATGTTATTGTTGATTTATATGCCGTATTTTTAGATACTTCGAAATAATATATATAAAGCATTAACGATTCTTTTGGCATTTGAATGCAATGGGGATGGGGACAACCTTTAATCGCAGATGCGTGCTGGCAAAAAAATTGAATGGGGAGCTTTGAGCCATTCTTGAATGCAGCATCAGTAAAAATAGAAACATATGTATTGAAATGTTCTATCCATTTTCACTATGTACAGCTGGCCCTTTGTATATTTATTTTCCATAGAAATATGTTCCCATAAATATGAAGAAATATTTAGAATATCGAATTTCTTTTTGTTAATACATATTATATTATATGATATTTTTGTTGTTTGTACCCTTCTGTTTGGAAAAACAGTACTGCATTTTTTTATGGGAAGTTTATTCATGCTGGGACCAATTTAAATGTTGTTTTATGAAGTAAAAGTCTAATATGTTGCGCTTGGTGTCCATTTCAGAGACGCAATTTGCTGTAAATTGATCATGAGAATCTTAAATATTCTGTTTACACTCGGTGGCTTCTCTCTATCTATAATTATCCACTACCAGTGACGTGCAACGTCGAAGAGCTAACGATACACATTGTTATGTAGGTAGTACTGAGCACTGGCATACATCACTTTCTCTTTGTTTATAACGGAGGTCGTTTTGATTAAATTGTTATTTGAATTTATGCTATCTGCGTATTTTCACAAAGACGCATCCTTTGATCGGCGTTGTTTGGAATATAATTTATTTTTATTCCTCTGATACGCGTGCTTGTGGATGTCAACGTAAATATAACCTTGCGTCTCAAATGAAAATATAATTGATAAATCGTTTAGGATTCTGACGGAAGCAAATTTTCGTATGGGGATTATTTTACCTGGTTCACAACAATGGCGTTTGTAATTATTCTGTTATAATCCTGTGAAAATTATAGAATATAGAATTATACCTATTGTTACTGTGAATCCACCTAATCTTTATGGATGATCGTGTGAAGGTGTAAAAGCGATGGTGCGACAAACTTTCAGAGCTGGTTCTCCTTTTTGAAATAAAAAAAATCATTTTGTAAGGACTCTTCGAATCTTCACAGATTGTAATCGAAACAAATTCAAGATCATCATTAAAGGAGTAAGTAACAATTTCTGTTCAACATGTTTGCTTCTTTTATGGCAAAATGTTCAGTTTACCAGGAAAAAATCCAAAATCCACGGCAATTGTGTCGTAGCGGATCATATATTATTTTGCTCTAATTTCTCAACAATTAGTGCAAAACTTTGTTATTCTGGTTTGCATATCACTAGCGCTAACATGCGCCTAACTTTGTCATGGTTTTTGGACTGTTAACCATGAAGAGTGGATTTCACGAAAAAAATTCAAATGCCGCAAAATTTTTATTTGGAAGTGGTCTATCTAAATCTGTCGCATACGATTCTCCTTAACGTCAAATATATATTTTTTTCACAACATTTGAAGGGCCATATTGCCCTTTTGATTCGAAAGAGCAGAGATTAACTGCATCAGCAATTGTCATTCTAAGAAAGATTTTGTCTAACAATAAGAAAAAAAGGTAAAATTAAAAACATTAAAATTGAGTAGAATAAAAAAGCCATGTTCTCGGCTACACAGTTGGTGCATACCACGTGTGCATTCGGCAGACTTGTCCTACGAAAAAAACGTAAACAACTATTATTGTGAAACATTTAGTAAATTTCAAGGCATTTGTTTTCCAGGTCTTAAATACTTAAATAAAATAAAATGTATCGATTTCGTAGTACGAAGATAATGAGCTTAAATTTTAGCTCGAATTTTAGTAATTATGAATCTCTTAAAACAGGAACTTGACTCTTAATCAAATTATGAATTTGAAAACTATGTAATTAAAGTACCCAAAGATTCACGTCATCCAAATACCAAAAGGCAAAATTCAGTAATTTTTAAACGCATAAGTACAAAACAAACTACATATGCTCAAAATATTCATCACAATTTTCGATGCACGCACGACACCTTCGAATTAAATTTTCGCGCACTCGCTGGAAAACACCTCAAGAAAAGGAAATAGTGGTACGCAAAAAGCACTCAGACACGGTCCAATTCCAGATACCAACTGAATTGCGTAATGTTGGACAGCTTAGTATCTTGTGTTATCCGCCGCGCCGTTGTCACATTGCTCGATATGAATTTTATCGAATTTTAAATTTATTACAACGCTAATTATTTTTTAGAATTAAGCATAAAGAAGTTCAGAACAGTGATAAACATTGTATTTTATGGTATTCTATGCACGCAGTTATGTCAATATTCCTTAATTAATCGAACTTTTGGACATCAAGTTGGAGATTTTGATAATTTTTTTCTCGGAAATGGTCGAGTTTAGGACCTATGTCATATAAGATTTTTTTGTTTATTTTAATGTATTCTATCGTCTGTTAAAATTAAGGCAGTCAAAATTCTAACACCCTAGTTGTCATGTTGTAATTATTGCCACTAATTAATATTTTTTTTTATTTTTCAAGGAACATTATGAATTTTTGGGACTGTGGATGACATTTTTTTGGTTTGGGTGCATTTTTTCAAGTGTACCAATAATTGCTATTATTTTTAACCAGTCGCATATTATGATATAAAATGTAATTATACTAATTATTCTAATTATTACAGGGCTTTTTAGGGCCCTTATTTGAGCTAAAATATAGGGATTTTTAGTTGGCAGCACCAGTCGTGCAATGTTGGTTGTCTAGCTCGGCGGACACGTGGCTTATAATCATTTATGAAGGCTCTGTACAATTAAAGAAGAGGCGAAAATAGGTAAAACCTTACCGACAACCTTGCTTCCTTTAAAGACGATAAGGTACTACACAGTTGTTTACATAAATAAATTTTTAATTACTTATTTCATTTTTCTTTTTAAATTATTTATTACTTGTGTTTGGAATTTTTGACGTGGGTTCCTTTACTTTTTACGAGATGAAATAAGTTGAACTGTAGTCCCTGATATACATATAAGAAATTTCTACGTGTTAAAAGATAATTAATTACAAAATTTCCACTCATCTTTGTTTAGTTACATATTATGAATAAAATTCGGCAAACCTAGACATATTTTATTCATAATCTAGACGGGATCATATTGCAAAATTGTATCTACGCGATTTTTAACTAATTATCAAATGCGGATGTAAATAAAAGGAAGTTGTCACGGTGATCGAGGAATCACAATGTAACATACAGCCAATGCGTAGGCATGGTAGAAAAGTGTGTTAACACTCCACAGAGCATGAAACGACGACGGCGTATTCGGCACGTAACATTAAAAAAGACTTAAATGTGCAAGGGTCTTTTACATCGGACCGTACTAAAATAGATTTATTTCAAATTTAATATCTATATACATGGTGTGGGCTTAAACCTTAAACCCCCTGGATTATTTCCTATGGGGTCATCTACAGTTTATACTACTCCAGTGGAAATGAAAAAAAATAAATGGAAGATTTAAGAAATCGGATAATTGCTGGGTATAACTCAATAAGAAACGACCCTGGTGTTTTTGAAAGAGTTCGGCAGTCAATGAGGAGAAGATTGGATTCTTGCTTCTCAGCTGGAAGTAGTCATTTTTATCAATTCTTGTAGATGAAGAAGTTTTACATGTAATTTGCGGTAATAAAATGTTGTTATTGTTGAAAATTTTCCTCGCCTTGTATCTTCGCAACAAAGCGGCAAAATCATCAAGAGAACAAAATATTCTTAGAATAGTCCAGGGAATAACACCTTGAATTTTTTCCGCATGTTTGATAAACATCCTGTTTATTCTATTGCGGGCAGGCAGTGCAGATAACTTTAAATCAGGCACAAATTCAATCATTATTATTTTTTAAAGATCCATTTAGACGACAAAGGAATACAGTTACATAATTCTAAGCGACACCTTCGAACGTGTTTATAAACTATTTGTGAAGTACCCGCATTTTTGAAGTACTTATTGTTAGTACGAATTTATCTATTTGTAGCATTTATCTAATCTATTCATAATTCTATCTTCTTCGTACTTTCCCTATAGTAAATACTCGCGTCAATGCAACAGCTTTAAAACAGTTCTGCATTTAGCACAATTAAATGTTGATAACGCAAGGACATGAACTGGCATTATAATAATCACGTTCTAATAGTAAAGCATTTGTTTTATAAGGTTATTCGAGCTTCTATTTCGGGAAAACCCATAAAGTAGCATCGGCATTGTGGTCAGTGAATATCTTGGTTACATGTCAAAAGATTAAAACTATCAAAATAGGTAGTTAAGATATAAATAAACATTGGAAAATTCTCATTATGGTTTAAAATAAGTAGAAAACTCGGGTGAACCTAGTGGAAAATATTTAAATAAAACAATTTAATCTAATCAGATGTACTTGGCAATAATAGGCGCCATAGTCCCAAGTAAGCTTCATTTAAGATAAATGTATGTACATGATACTTGATGATACTAGTATTACTAATGGAAATGGAAACATTGTACTTTGTACCACCATCATCCAAATTTAATTTATTGGAAGGTGACAAAACTGTTGTACAAAGGTTCTTACAGTTAAAAAATATAAATAAGATATGTTATTTGTTCGTAAGATACGACAGCTGTATTTTTTTAAATTGATCTGTAAATGGTTTTATTAACCTTCGAGGAAAGTGTAACCAAAAGGAGAATTATTTGTCACTCGCCAAACAAGAATGTTTATTGCAAGAATTTTTATAGCTATTTTAGTTATGTATATAGGTATGTCAATTACTTTCTAAATCCATTAACTAAGCAGGTATTTTATTTATGTTAAAGAATTTTTACTTGTAGCAGGAATTTTATCAAATAATTAGCTTTTCCTTGTTTAGTTGAGTCAATATTCTTATCACGTAATTTTAAAGGAGTTCCATTATGAAAATATGGTTTTTAGTTTACCTAGCAACTGCAAACTTGTTCTGAAAATGTACTTGGTTTTTTGTACTTCCGGAATTAATTCCTTTTTCGTATATCAAAAGTTTAATTTGGAGATTAACGGTACAATTAACTTGTCATAAATATTTATATAAATGAATGTATATAATTTATTGACTCGACTAAAGTTCTGTCTATTTATAGATTAGGAAGAGATAATGTCGTTGCAAAAAATGAATATATACGTAGGTACTGACGATAATAAGATGGTGCACCATGCATGGCCTTGAACGATGTCTAAATTTTATTTTTTTTTTTTCGAATTGAAAGAATTCATAATTTGTTTTTTTTTAATTTAATTGCTATTACTAATATTTCACTAGGAAATTGTTTCTGTGGCGTGAAATTGAAAACGTTTCAATATCAATCGACTATAAACAATATCTTACTACAATCAAAACATTACATATTTAGATAAATTGAACAAAACCGCGCAGCGTATCTATTCTGTTTACCATTAAATTCCATTTGTAAATACTCATTTAAAATATATTTACATACATATGTACAAAAACCATTATTTTTAACCTTGTATGTAATAATTTAAAACAAAACGTTTATTTGAGTTCCACATATATTTCGGCAATGTGTCTCATAAGATCTATTTTTGTTCTCACAATAATGGACCAAATTTTTATAATTCCATTGCTTCTACGTTTCAAATGATACCGCCTGTATGAAATCATTAGTATACATATAGTTACAAAATATCTATTTCATTTTTATTCTTTTTGTACACAAAAATCATTTACCGAAATTTAATTTTATGAAGACAATGGAGTCTTCACTTTAGTTTTCCAAACTTTTATATGTATGATGTACCTACTTTTTTTTAAGTTGATTTTTTATGCATGTAAAAGTAACCATATTTATTTTTAATTACAGTATCCTTAACCTTTTATGCTGATAGAGATTTGCAGCCAATAGAAATCGCGCGTGTGTACCAATATTAAACGTGATTAAACATGAAGGTCGCGTTTGTTCAATTTTTGACGTGATATGCGATATGTTCGTGATAAATGTAGAAATTCCTAATCCCTCTGTCAATATTTTTCGCAGCATTTCTTCGAAACTACGGAAAAAAAGGGAGATTAGTTTTAATGTGTGCGATTTATTCTAACTTCTTTTAAGGAAATATCCATGACCCCATTGGATGCAGTTTTATTCACATAATTGAGCATAATGCATCTTAAATGAAACACTGCGTTTTTGTAAATTCACACACTGACTAATAAATTTATTAAAATGAAATTATCCAAAAACTATATCATTCAAATGTATGCGATTTTATAAGATATATAAGTTAGCAAGCCAACTTTAAAATGTTGTAATTTGATTGTGGGAATTTATCGTGAAAACTACTTTTTTCCGCACTCATTAAAAAAATATAGATGAGGCTCGCTAACTTTATATAAAGTTAACGGCTTCAGATGCGTGCACGCATCGTACGTGTGATAAAAGTAATTGTTTTAAATTTTAATACTTAACTCTTACCGAAGTATTACTCTAATAATAATAACACTCAGTATTACTCAAATGTTACTCAAGCTTGCACACCAAATTACTCCTGCGATTTCACCCTCGATTTCGACTGTATCAGAATTTGCCGTAAACTAATGGTGAAAAAATTTTTTTTCCACCCTTTTAAGTAATAAAAATAAGAGTGGCTTAGGAAGTTTATTTATATAGGTAGAGATAGCAGGTCACCCCATTTAAAAATAACCATTTTGCAATTTACCGTAGCTTTACTAACGAAAATCAGTGTTTTCCTGCGTTTATAGTTAAAAAAAGGAGGCGCTAACTTGGTTCTTAAATAAACTCGAATAATAAAGGAGGTGATTCCTTAGATTATTTTAAAAACCAGATTAGGTACTATACGTTTTTGTGAAATATTACATCTACGCAAACATCTCAAAAAATATTTGACGTTATTAAAATTATATCGAACACCGAGGTAAAGGCTCGGGTAAAGGTATACATTCTCTTAATTTATAAAAAATGATACCAAACTGGGCAGAGATACTGGAAGATACAACAAGACAACCCCTAATTTTCGACAGAACTGAATATTGAAAATTCATTCAGCCCTTTTAATTCTTGATTTTATCTCAAAGAATGAAGATTGTTCATTTTTTTAAAATAACAAGCCATTTTCAAATTATTATTTTTATTTAAAATAATTTTACTATACAGGGAAATAAATCTAAAAGTGCCTAGGTGCGCAATTTTCAAGTAAAACTGATTTTCATGCTACACAATGTCGTCCCATCTTATTTTTTAGAAGTAAATGCTAAATAAAAAATGTAATTATCAACTAGAGGTATCATATAATTACATCAAATTTTGTAGTGTTCTTAAAAAGCATGAAGATTTTTTTTTAATAGAACTACGTGAAAGTATTTTTTCAAGATTACACTTATATAACATTTGATGGGTCTGCTGCTAACAGGAAAAAGTACATTACACTTATGGCATGTTCTAATAGGAGGGATATGTTCTTTATTGTTAATTTTTTTAATTGTACCTTGTATGGATATGAAACAAAAAACATTTTTAGCAGTAAAATGTCTGAGGATTCTAAAAATAGTTTTTTTTTGTTTTAGCCAGTATGTAAGTTTCTGAGATATGAAAAACTAATTTAAATTTTTTTAACTTAAACAGTCACTACTCGTATATGTTGGAAATAACCCATCAGTCTACAAACTTTTATATGAATTATTCCCATCAGTTTTCATTTTAGGAATCTAGTGGTTTTGGATTAATTTTCGATGTGATGGTTTGCAAACTTTATATGAAGTTAACCCTATTAAAAAATATCTATCAACGCGGCAAACAATTCTTATCACCATTCGTTTAAGACAAATTCTCATGAAATCAGTAGTTCAAAAAGTAAAAATTGTTATCGCAGCAAATTTACAGCAAATCTGGACATAATCAAATTTACAAAATTTGAAAGTTGGCTTGCTTATTTGATATATCTTTATCATACTCATAAATGTATTTCACTTGTTCCAGATTTTTCTGCTGCTTTTTCTCCTCCTCTACCTGTTCAGCTTTGCTCTGTTGGGCCGTTTCAAACGTAGAGGGAGAGAAGACTATTACAGCACAGACGAAGATGAGGTGACTGTCTACAGGATCAGCACCTGGCTGTGCACGTTTTCCCTGGCGGTTTCCGTAGGAGCGATTCTTCTGCTGCCCATCTCCATAGTCTCCAACGAGGTCTTGGTGAACTATCCGAATAGCTATTATATTAAATGGCTCAATTCTTCACTTATACAAGGTGGGTGTCTTAGGATTATATCGTTTACATATTTATGTGCATTTCATGATCGATATTTTCACAATCACATTGTGTCGGAGTGGATGATGCAATAGTTATCTATATAAGCACGCAATCGATTCACAAACTTTATTTATGATAATGCTCGGTAAATAATAAGGTGTTGGGAAAAACATATTGTTTAAATTTTGTAACAAAGACTTATAAAATTCTGCATTGTGGTATAAAACTTGTATGAGATATGTACAATCAAGGATGTGTCGCTTGGGAAAAATTTGTATTGATTGATTTTTGAAAATTTTTACTTGCCAGTCTTCATTCGTCATTCTGCTTCAAATATATCGCCAAATACATAAACAGAAGCAGCCACGGTGGTTAGAGTCCCCAAAATTTGGAAAAACTTGTATATTTAAATGCTGTACTCGCTTCGAAATTTTCAGTGCCCTGCTAAAATGTTTACACTTTTCCTTTAAACAAAATAAGTTTAACTTAATTATTACTGTTATTGTTCAAATGAGTTTTTGTAGCTAAATACTTATTTAGATTTTTTTTACGTTTGTCCCGAGTACTGCTAAATAAAAAGCATTCAAAATTACGTATGTCAAATTTAGGAATATTCTATATTCTATAAGATTATGGATCAATTTACGTAAAAACGCTAGAGGAAAAGTTGTCACCCATCTTCTAAGCTAATAAAAGAAAAACCAAGAGAAAATCTTTATTGCAATTCTTGTTATGGAGTTCCAGGTATACATTTATCATTTTTTGCTCAATCTAAATATGATACTATAATTTGAAAGAAAATTGTTGATATTTTCATTATTTTGCACAAAAAATATGTCAAATANTATTTTACCAGGGTCTTATGCAATACAATAAGCTACCAGAATATATAAAAAATTGTAATGGGCCAGTTAATCATTTCAATAAGCTAATTGTTAGTTACATTAGGTCACTACCAGGGTAAACTTTTATATATTTCTATTTTAAGGATTTTTGTTGCTTGAGTTTATGTAATCGTTTGTATGTATAGCATTTGCTAAATAAATGTGTATCTATCTAGAATAATCTTTTTTTTATATCTGGGAACGCTGTTGTGCGAGAATCACTAAATTTGGTACACAGGGGTTTTATGACATGTGGAATCTGATAGTACTACGCTTTTTGGCGGGGATCCCCATTAAGACAATTTTTCGTGGACCCCTTGTCTTTGGAGCCAAAAAAATTTGGTCGCATATTTAAAGGACCCCGCACATTTTATATGGAAAACGGTCTTCCAGTGAAATTTGCTAAAAATTTGGGAAATTGTTTGTTTTGTACCCCTGATCAAAAGTGTCAATGGGGTCGAAGCTCAAAATGCCCATCTTTAGGCTCTACGGCAATTTTTAGTGGCCAAAAACGGCAAAAATTTCCCAAATTTTTAGCAAATTTCACCGAAAGACCGTTTTCCATATAAAATGTGCGGGGTCCTTTCTTAAAAATTATTAGTCCGCTAGAAAGTTATTAAATTTAGAAACTTGTTTGTCGCTTGATATTTTTTTCGTAAAATGCAATGTTTTCGAGAAAAATGTCAAAATGTGATCGAATGCATATCGTGATTCGCCATTTTCCTCAAAAACATTGCATTTTACGAAAAAAATATTGAGAGACAAAAAAGTTTGTAAATTCAATGGCTTTGTAGCTAACTAATAATTTTTAAGAAATTCAAATTTGCGACCAAATTTTTTTGGTTCTAAAGGCACGGGGGCCCACGAAAAAGTGTTATATGGGGGTTCCCCGGTAAAATGGGTAGCACTATCAAATTCCACATGTCATAAAACCCCTGTGTACCAAATTTAGTGATTCTCGTACAACACGGTTCTGAGATATAAAACAGACTATTCTTAGGGGCAGAATTCAGAGGGCTCTAACTCTGAAAGAAGGGGTCAGTTGGCAAAAAGAAAAAATACAGGTCCCCTAAATTTGTCTTAAGAATCTATGACCAAATTTTGTTGCATTAATTTCGGGACACCCTGTATAACAGAATTATTTTGTTTTGTAGGCCTTTGGAACTATGTGTTCATATTCTCCAACCTCTCCCTATTCATCTTGCTTCCCTTCGCCTACCTGTTCACGGAATCGGAAGGTTTTTTCGGCCATCGAAAAGGACTGATGGCGAGAGTTTACGAAACCTTCATCGTGCTGGCCCTTTTGGGAATGGTCGTCCTAGGAATGACCTACGTCATATCGGCCCTAATAGATAAAGATAACTCTAGCATCCAGACAATACTGAGTAAGTCAAATATAGTTTCGTTCTAGTACAGATGTTAATTTTTCATTTGTTCCAGATTTGACAAGCTATTACTTGCCTTTTCTGTATTCGTGTATATCTTTCCTCGGAGTACTGATACTATTAGGTAAGTTTATTCCATTGAATGGATGCGGATTTTAACAGGAACTACTTTCTTTTAGTATGTACGCCACTGGGATTTGTGCGTCTGTTCGACGTCGTCGGCCAGTTCTTGATAAAGCCCCAGTTCCTCCGCGACATCAACGAGGAATACTTCGCTTGCGCCATGGAAGAGGAGAGCCTACGTAGAAGACTGAAACACGCCCAGAACACTGGGAAATCTTACGTTAGTCCCGCGCCAATGTCGATTGGTTTAAGCGGTCCCTTCATTGAGGAAGAGTACAAACTGCCGGAAAACCTGTTGAGGTTAAGGAACGGAGAGCTGCAGTCCGGGCTAGGAGCCAGGCTCATCGCGGTAGAAGAAAGGAGGAAAACGTTAGGTATGATGATTTAAGTGTAGTATGCGAGGGAAAGTATGAGAGCTGCTTGCATAAATGGAATCCTATTTTTTTACACATTGCTTCACTGTACGCCTTCTTTCTACTTTCTTGATCATTGCCTCAGAAGTTTAGTCTGCAGAAACAAAATTCAAGATTTAGCTAACTTAAAGTGATTAAATTTGTTAATACTGTCCAACCAATTAATACTGTAATTTGGTCCAACCAAATTGGACCAAGTGTGGCTCATTTAACAAGTTACAATTAAAATTTTCAATAACTAAATACTTTGAAAATGCTTTTCATAATTACAGCCACTACCTTGCATGAAAGTTGTAATGTGCCCTTCATGTCGCATAATGTTCCAATAATACCTCTAGATCTAGACAAGTGGAGAAGACGTGTTATTATTTTCATATTTTAATAATTCCAATAAGTGTTATTAAAAATGAAATAGTAGTGCCATGGAATTATGCAGTTCTTTAACAAAAATGTGTCAAAAGTGTTTATTGTGCATTAAAAATTGGTGAGAGTAAAAAGCGAGATACATAGAAGATGGAAAATTGCAATGGATAGTGACGCTAAATGTGCAGATTTTATTTTAAAAGCACTCACTTCCAATATTACTGAAAATTCAAACTGCAATTGCAAAAGATGAAGATGTGCCTAGATTGTCTGAGAAAGTGTTACTAACATAAAATGAATTTTCATACTTAAAACAAAAAAGTATGATAATGTAAAAGAACGAAATTTTTCTCAACGAAACATGAATTAATGAAGGACGTATGATCTCCAATGGCTGGTGTCATTTAAATATCAACAGTAGACTAGAAACATTTATAGAAGGATTTTCTATGGGATTAAAAGCTCTGAAAAAGGGCGGTGATTAATAACTACACATGTCAGAAGTGAACGCAGAATTTTGAAGGCAGGTTTATATGTATCCGAGGAGTTGTGACAAGCAGAAGATTACGACGAGAATATAGACATTGAGATATTTGAAAAATGGTTTGCATCTATTTTGCCATACATTGAACCTTGTGATTGCCGTGGATAATGTGCCTTACCATAGTCAACGAATAGAAAAATTGCCAACATCTGATAGAGAAAAGAAGAAATCTTGGAATAGTTAATTGAATGGATTAAGACACAGTGATAAAAGTACAATTAGCAGTTGCACAAAAAGATGGAAGACATGAAATATGTTGTGGATGAAATGGCTAAAGCTCGCGGTGCTACACTTTTTCTATCACCGTCATATCACTGCGAGCTGAACCGTATTGAACTAATCTGGGTGAATATAGAAACTTATGTGGCACGAAATAACACAACTTTCAAATTATATGTATAGGTGGGACTCCGATACAAGAGTTAAAGCTGTAATAGAACCACTTATCATCATACCTTTGACAGTGGTAGTGACAACAGCAATTAGCGATTTCTAGTGTCTTAACGGTAGTGCATCTCATTTTTAAGGGATGTTTGTAGTTTTAGTGGATTAACTTGTTTTACTGATTCTGTGTCAACTTACTGTTACAAGTGTCTACCTACTTCATACCAAAATCCACGTATTTTCAAGTTTTATTACAAGCTTTTATTTAACTTGTTTTGTTAGTACCTATGGGTCAAATCTTGTAACTGAATTTTAAAACAGTTCCAACTGATCGAGCTGAAATTTTGCATATAGTTTGGATGACAATGCATGGTGGCACTAAAAGATTGTTTTTTAAAAAAATTTATACATGCACTTGAACTTATATTTACCAATTTTTGGAACCCCCTAAAATGATACGCCTATGGAATATTCTCTGCACAGTCTATTTTTTGTTAATACTGATTTTTTGGGAGTGTCAGCATCATTTTTATAAATACATAAAATAATGTAAATCAATTTAAAAGTAACTTGAAAGGAAATTTCCAAGTAGTTTGTAATTTGAATGAATTTGTGTGGGTCTATGATGTGTGCAAATTTAAAATAACTGACATTCTGGTGACCGAGTTATGGTTTTATTCTTTACGCAAGTATTTTTCACTATCTGTAATAGTTGAGAAATCATTCAATTTTCTTTAGAACTTAAAATATTAATCAATTTCAGATAAGCAGCGGCAGACTTCTTCGTTGAGGAGAAACGTGGTGTACCCCGTAGCCATGCTGCTTCTTCTCGGACTGACAGTGATCGCCGTGTTATTAGTAGTACAAAACACACTGTCGTTGTTGATAGGCATTAAAGCACTACCTAGTAGCTCAAAGGTAAAAATCTGTCTAAAAGCGATGCCATGATTCTCTAACATACCTTTTCTTCCAGCAATTCACTTTGGGGGTGAGTTCGCTATCAAAGTTAGGGCCTTTTGGCGCCGCACTAGAAATAGTGCTGATAGTTTACCTGATATTAACCTCGTCAATTGGTCTCTACACCGCTCCTTGCATGAGGAGGGTGAGGCCGAAGCCTAAGAGCACACCGTTTTGCCTTGTCATTGGAAACTGCGCCTTGTTGCTGATAATCAGTTCCGCCTTGCCTTTGTTATCGAAAATTCTAGGTGAGTACTAATAATAATAATACTTACTTAATGGTACAACCGATTAATAATTTACAGGGTGTATATAAAATTTGAACCAAAAAATTTACTAATATTTCCAGATTTTTCAAATGTAAAAAATTTTCTTAAGTTCAGAAACTGCAATCAATATTCAATTTTCAGTTGTTACTATTTCTCAAATTATTTTTTAGTAAATGTACTATTATTTTGAAAATTCAAGTTACAGTCAAAAATTGTAACAACTGAAATAAATTCTAATAATTTTTGCTTGTCACAGACACACAAAAAAAAGTTGTCTGTACTTTTCATGCAAGAAATGTTATTCCTAGTATTTTTGCCTTCTGATCATGAATCCGGTGTCAGAATTGAGCTGACACATCACAGGAATTTTCTAACCTCAAAAAACAGGTCAAAAATAGCAAATATTCACGAAAAAGTGCTAGGAAAAATACAAACAATTTTTTTTTCTATATTCAAATGTTCATTTATATGATTAAGATCCCTCTGAATGTGAATCCGCTATCAGAATTGATGTGTCAGATGATGGTTCTTTTACTAATCTCAAAAAAACGGGTCAATTAAGATCAGATATCACAAATTTTCAAAAAATAACAGATTCGCGCCAAATTTGGTATACGCAGGTTTTCGGGATTCGCTCATCACGAATTCGAGGTCATTTTTGCAAAATTCAAGATAGCGGATCCCAGGTGACCGACCAAATTTTCAAAAAATAACAATCGCGCCAAATTTGGTATACGGGTGTTTTCGGGGTCACTGATCACGAATCCGAGATCAGATTTACAAAATTTGTTTTTAAAAATTTAATCAATTACTATGGATCTTATTACCCGAGATTAGGCAGAAAACCCGTGAATTACAGAAAAAAACAAGATATAGCCGAAAAAAAGATGGTTAAAACATAATTGGGTACTCAGATTATAAAGTAAACAAAAACATTACAAAATGAATTTTGCAATTCTAACCTCGAATTTGTGGTGTTATTTTTTGAAAATTTGGTCGGCCATCTTGGATCCGCCAACTTGAATTTTGCAAAATTGACTTCGAATTCGTGATTAGTGACCCCGAAAACCCCCGTATAATAGCAAATTTTGCGCAAATTTGTTATTTTTGAAAATTTAGTCGGCCATCCGCCATTTTGGATTTTACAAAATAGACCTCGGATCTGTGATCAGCGACCCCGAAAACCCCTGTATACTAAATTTGTCCGAGTTATTTTTTGAAAATTTGATCGGCCATCTTGAATTTTGCAAATCGAATCCGTGATCACTGACTCCGAAAACCCCCATATACCAAATTTGGCACGAATGTTATTTTTTGAAAATTTGTTCGGCCAACTTTGATCCGCCATCTTGAATTTGACACAATTGACCTCGGACCATAATTGACCCTTTTTTTTGAGGTTAGAAAAAGAACCATCACGTGACTCATCAATTCTGACCGCGGATTTACATTCGGCGGGGCCTTAACCATATAAATGAACATTTAAATATAGAATTTTTTTTGTATTTTTCCTAGTACTTTTACTATTTTTGACCTGTTTTTTGAGGTTAGGAAATTCCTGTGACCTGATAGCTCAATTCTGACACCACATTTATCAGGAAGCAAAAATACTACAGATAACATATGTCGCATAAAAAGTACAGATAATTTTTTTTGTGTGTGGCTGTGATATCAAATACGCACAACCTAAATGTTCTGGGTATATGAAAAATTATTATATCTTCTTAGGTATCACCAACTTTGACTTGCTCGGTGACTTTGGGAGCATCGAGTGGCTGGGGAACTTCAAAATAGTCCTCCTATACAACCTGTCGTTCGCAGCAGCTTCAACGCTATGTGTAGTCAATAAGTTTACGGCCAAAGTACGCCGAGAACTGTACGCCCGGTTAGTTGAAAATTACATGTTTTTAACCAGCTGCGTATCGTTTCTGAACTAATATTTTCAGCTTAAAAACTAATGATACATTATCATTCTTTTCGAGCTAATAAGACTGATATTTATTGAACTGTTAAAGCTTGTCGAGTACTTTAATTCGTTAGGTACAAACGTATAACGAGTTTACGAGCGATTTTTATCATTAAAACAAGAGTTTATTTTTCTATTTTTTTTAGTTTTCGTTTTCATTGTCATGTTTTTTGTCCTGAATACAGCTTTCATTTTTTCATTTAGTATCCATTATATTTGAATTAAAAAAACCATCTGAACTGAAAAAAAATATATATATATATATATAAAATTATTTTGAAAAAAAAAATGTTTTCTCTCTTCCACTCTTTTTATGATCCTAACCAGTGACAGAACTGATAATATTGTTATGGAAAAGCTCGGTTAGCTTAGTAAAAACAATTACTTTTTTTTAACTCAGCAACGAAGAAAAATTGCTACTTCTGTTAAATAAAACATAGCTCAATTCATCTCACATTTCTCATCGCTTTCAACAGGCATGTTAAACCGCATTTTCCAGTAACGATCATCCACCGTTCATCCGTGACTTACAGTTTGTTGGTGTTGTTGCTTTTTCCGTTAGCGAGTTATTACTTATGTATAATTTACTTGGACAGAATACTGGTTTTGCTGGAATTAAATGACCCCCCCATTTCCATCTCGAGTACACCAAGGCCATCGTTGGCTAAATGTGAGTAGTACACTTTTCCTCGATCAACATACAATTTCAAATGCAGCTTTAGTGGTAATAATTTTATATATGTTGTGATAATGTCTGTTTAAATTTGTGGAATTATTTTCGATTTGTTGAATATAACTTTAAGTCGCACCAATATTGGATATGTGAGTAAAAAATTTAAAATTGTTCTGTGGATATGATAAATTTTTTTACTTGAATTATTATTTAGTAAAATATGTAGGTATATGATGGCTAAATTAATGTCTAAACGTTCTGTGATTTTAACGGCATTTAAGCATTATTGAAAAATCGCTAATATTGGTGCCAACTGGTTTAATTTCCGATTGTTCTGCTTCTTACAAGCTCTTATTGAAGTTATTTTTCTTAATAATGATGATCACATGAATATAGTCGAAAAATGTGCTATAAAACTTTATCGACAGTTTTTATAGTACATACATTTAACCATTTTTTTTATGTTTAACATGTTAAAGTAATTATTGCTGTTACAGTCTGTTTATAACTGATTTGCTCAACATCATATATTCTCTAGTCTTAGTCACTGCAAATTTAAGCTAGTGTTATTTTAATCAATGATATCATCATTTAATTTTATTTGTATCCAATGTGAATAAAAATGTGTTACCCATACTCTTTTTTTTTTTCACCCCACTTCTGATTTGAATAAACAAAATATTATTTTTATTTGATTTAATGTGTTTATAGTCCCCAAGTTTTTAAAAGGTAAGTATGCAAAAATAATAATTTTCATGCTTCAATACAGGGATGTCCTACAATATTCATATAAATGTTGCTACACAAAATACTTTACTAAAAATTGTGCTACTATTTCATTGATAACATTTGAGATTTTTAAGACTAATCACCCTATGCGTACGACTGCCCCAAGCATAGAACCTTATGAATCTGATAAAATATACAGGGTGTTTCGATATTCCATGTACATGGAGCAACAAGTTTCCTGCTATTCTTGAAGATTTAAAGTTACACGAAGACAAATTTTTTAAATATTTTCGAATGATTGTGGTCATATTCCACGATTTATTTTTTTCCTTTGTAGTCTTTTTTTCAAAGTCCGGAACGAATTTTAAACACATTTCCTCAGGCTTGGGTTTTTTCTGATCTGTTGGAGTATACGTCAGACGGCATATCCCAAATAGCTGGACAATTTTCAATTTCGGATACAAACACATCTACGTCTATATTGTCCGCCATTCCTGTGCTCATAATTTCAGAAAACGTACCAGGTGGTGATAGACTGTGGACTCTGTGGATTGTGTTTGTGATGAAAGACGAGTGGCTGTCGTCGGCTACAAGATGCGATATACGGCTGCTGCTGTAGCATGTGGCTCAATCGAGTCGAGCCTCTGCCAATGGTGTATTTGTGCTGAGCGCATTTAAACTTCGTACAAAATACAGTCCGCAGAGTGTAGCAGCCACCAGTGGCGACCACACATGGCTGTGTTTGCGATCGGCCTAACTTGCTTAGTTAACCCACTAGAAGGCATTAAAGTTGACAAAAAAATATATATTTTTTTTAAGTAAATTTTGGGATTCGGACTGAATCCAATCATATAAACTAGACTCCCTACTCATTCATTTTTGGAAAACAGTATATACAAAAAGATATCCAGAAAATATTAAGACCATTAGGACCACCCTGTACAAATAGGAAGGCTTTTGTTATTAATAGCTGTTTTACATTGACAATTTATTGATCAATTAATTCATGAAGTCACTTCATTAAGAAATTGGACAAATAGTGAAATGCACCAAATCTGCTGTCAAATAATTTCATGAATTTATTCATCAAGTTCTTGACGAATTGGAGCGTTCTAATTTTCATCAACTTCTTCATGAACTTCGGATGTACCAACCCAACAGATTTCCACAGATCAGTAATGAGGTTATGTTATTGGAATATGTAAAATAATTGTGTGGCATCATACTAGTTTTGTATTGTTTTTACCGATTTGTTACTTACAAGCACTAATATTTATATAATATGTGTCAAAACGGTACCACTGTTGTATCACTACAATTATGAGTGGAAAGGTGACATTTTTGAAATTTATTTGCTTCTTTGATTCGTTGGTAGAACTGATTCATGCGTCAAAAAACTTGACAAAGTCTGTAGCAGTGTAAAAACCACACTTTACCAATAAATTCGTGAATTAATTCATGAATATCTTCGTCAATTTATTCATCAATAAATTGTCAATGTAAAACAGCTATAAGGTATCATAAATTATAAAATAAAACAAAAATTGTATTGACTTTGTTTTTAAAAATTATCACTCCCAAAAAAATAAACATTATGAAGAACCAAAAAAGTTAAACTTACACAAATGCCATTTTAGAAGTAATTTTGACAAATTAATAATTTTATTATTAATATAAGAATAAACCGTTAAAATGTATTCTCACTGAAATATTTTTTATATTAATTGCTAACATTCGAGAAATAAAACACAAACTGGAAAATATTCATGTGTAAATTGTTCTGATCAGAATAATAGCCAGCAATTATCAAATTTTTATATAATTACCTTTACTCTATCATTATGGTAAAGCCGTATAAAGTCCATAAATATCTCGAACACAATAATAGCGCTAATTGCATTTTTACAAATGAGGTATATTCAGTTCAACCTAATATATGAAAAATGTAATCATAGGTACTACTAAACTTCTCCAAAATTGGCGTGACCAGTGGTTTGTGCATGTTGCTGCGCTGCAACTTGTCCTTTCAACAAAATATTGCAGATCATACACTTCAATGAAAATTTGTCAACGTCCGTAAATTGTCTGCTCGACTTTGCTTCTTGTGCTAATTGTTCTGCTTCTCGCAAAACTCTATCATCTTCACTGGAAAATATTGTTTGTATTTTCCCTCCCTAAAATGATTGATCATCATCACATATAACCCAAAAATCAAAAAATTTCACTTACATCTAAAGATTCCATATACAGGGGATCATAATGTATGCCGTCAAACATCAGAAATACCCTATGAGGATAACTCTGGTCCTCTCCAAATCTATTGATTATAGCATTTATTGTGTCAACAACTGCAATTTCCATTCCATAATAATTAGAGAGTATGGCTAATTCTATGGCTCCACCCCACGACTTATCATCCTGAATCCATGCACAATATTCGTCAATAGGTTTGCCTAGTATTGCCTCATCGTATTGATCCTTCGCTGCTCTAATCGTTTCTGCCACTAATTGTCTCATATAAGGAGCTACATTTCCTGATTCATCAACTTTGCCATTAAGTACAAAATGAACACTAGTAAACAAACATGAATTATCTGCAGGCACTACATTTTTCATTAATATTCCTGGGCAATCGAAAGGATCTTCAACGTGTTTCCTTGTTTTGTTTTCTTGAATTTGTTCAACATCTACTTCTTTAGGTACAGGAACAGGTGCAGATCTCTCTTCTAGTATAAGAGTATCACCAGAAGTTATACCACTACTTGCTAAATTTAAATTGTCTTGTGTGATATCTAAAATTTTTGGAGGAAACCCTGAGAGAATGTGAAGGCGATTTATTGGTATGTTAGACAAACTAGACAACACTTGTTTCAGTTCTTTTATAGTGCTTTCTTTCGTTAAGCTGTTGACCACTTGTTGGCCACTTTTTGTTTTTATCCTCAAAGCGAAACCAGCCATTGTTCTATTATATAAATAACTACAGTTGTGTTATGTCTATCCGTGCCCTTATATTTTTTACTTTGTAATTATTTTAATTTTATTCTTAAAATTTTGCAATTTGACAGAAACGTCAATCGTCACTATATTTTATTGAATAGAATTTCATTCATATCAATATTGAATTAACTAGTTTATACAAGATATACTCATCTCTGCACCGCACAGTATAAAAAATTCATAAAATTTTATTCGATTTTACGTTACATAAAATATTAAATATTTACTACTCACTACTTCACCTGGTAACATTTACTTTATAATTGTTGGGCGTTGGTGCTACTGCTGCTGGCACTGGTTATTAAAACTAATCGCAAAATATAAAAAAGAAACTGGTAGATAAAATTTTATATTTTATGTTTTTTTGATAACAATATTTTATATATTTTATATATTCTATGGTTCAGTGAAGAGATTTGAACTATAACACAGATTACCCGACTAGCCCTAAGCCGCGCCATTATTCTATGGCTAGAAATTGGCCTCAATGATTTGGGATCGAGGGGGATTATCCCTCTTTATCCTGCCTCATCTCGTGTAGGCCTNATATCTAAAATTTTTGGAGGAAACCCTGAGAGAATGTGAAGGCGATTTATTGGTATGTTAGACAAACTAGACAACACTTGTTTCAGTTCTTTTATAGTGCTTTCTTTCGTTAAGCTGTTGACCACTTGTTGGCCACTTTTTGTTTTTATCCTCAAAGCGAAACCAGCCATTGTTCTATTATATAAATAACTACAGTTGTGTTATGTCTATCCGTGCACTTATATTTTTTACTTTGTAATTATTTTAATTTTATTCTTAAAATTTTGCAATTTGACAGAAACGTCAATCGTCTCTATATTTTATTGAATAGAATTTCATTCATATCAATATTGAATTAACTAGTTTATACAAGATATACTCATCTCTGCACCGCACAGTATAAAAAATTCATAAAATTTTATTCGATTTTACGTTACATAAAATATTAAATATTTACTACTCACTACTTCACCTGGTAACATTTACTTTATAATTGTTGGGCGTTGGTGCTACTGCTGCTGGCACTGGTTATTAAAACTAATCGCAAAATATAAAAAAGAAACTGGTAGATAAAATTTTATATTTTATGTTTTTTTGATAACAATATTTTATATATTTTATATATTCTATGGTTCAGTGAAGAGATTTGAACTATAACACAGATTAGCCGACTAGCCCTAAGCCATAAATAAATTTTTAAAAAATTTTGGTGTGTTCTTTGGTAACTTATTATTGGTTTTTCTTTCTCTATCGCACAGGCACGTAATTGGCTAATGCAACTCCTTCTTCAACGATTAGAGAGAGATGGCTAGTGTCCAACTGCCCCAACTATCGCCTTTTCTCTCTACAGCGTTCTACACTTTTAAATATACGATTCTTCCTCCATCTCAAGTGACTACTGTATTCTGTCATTCTGTGCTACATTGTGGTTCTGTCATTCTGTCGTTCATTCGTTCACTGACTTCCTACTTCCGAATATGTGTTCAGTGTTCAGGTCATGTCATCAGATTTCAGGTTATATTAAAAGTGATTGTTTAATAATCGAATTTAGTTCCTATCAATTAGTTGAAAACATTATTCAAAATGCCACGAATAATGATAAAAGGTGGTGTTTGGAGAAACACCGAGGTAAGTAACAAAAGTGATTATTTATGCCAATCAGTTTATGTATTCCCCTAATGGAAAAATGCATACAATAACTTTATTAAAGTATTTGTTAATATACTTTGTTTGTAGGATGAGATTCTTAAAGCTGCTGTTATGAAATATGGCAAAAACCAGTGGTCACGTATAGCTTCATTATTACACAGAAAATCAGCAAAGCAATGCAAGGCTCGTTGGTTTGAGTGGTTGGATCCTAGCATCAAAAAAACTGAGTGGTCTCGAGAGGAGGATGAAAAACTTTTACATTTAGCTAAACTTATGCCAACTCAGTGGAGAACTATTGCTCCTATCATAGGAAGAACAGCAGCTCAGTGTTTAGAACGTTACGAATATTTATTGTAAGTGATTATCAGTTGACATTCAGCTGTGGCTATATATACAAATATTTCTTAGGGATCAAGCCCAGAAAAAGGAGGAAGGTGAAGATGCTGTCGATGATCCTCGTAAACTTAAACCAGGAGAAATTGATCCCAACCCAGAAACAAAACCTGCTCGACCTGACCCGAAGGATATGGATGAAGATGGTAAATTTTTTGTACATATAGAATATTTATTCAAAGTTTTTATATCAAATATGTCTGTAGAGTTGGAAATGCTATCTGAAGCTAGGGCCAGGTTAGCTAACACACAAGGCAAAAAGGCAAAACGGAAGGCTCGCGAAAAGCAATTGGAGGAAGCTAGAAGATTGGCAGCACTGCAGAAAAGAAGAGAATTGAGAGCTGCTGGTATTGAAGTGAATTCACGCAGGAAGAAAAAGCGAGGAGTAGATTACAATGCGGAAATACCTTTTGAAAAAAGGCCAGCCATAGGATTCTATGACACTTCCAATGAAGCTTTGGACCCGATGGCCCCAGATTTTTCTAAAATGAGACAACAACATTTAGATGGCGAACTAAGAAGTGAACAGGAGGAGGTATAGTTTTCGTGTCGCTTTGATTTGTGACATTTTGTAAGGAAATCTTAAGATGTATTTATCATTGTTTATTTTCAGAGGGAGCGTAGAAAAGACAAACAAAAGTTGAAACAACGAAAGGAAAACGACATTCCACAAGCCATGTTGCAAAATCTTGAGCCTCCAAAGAAGAGGTCCAAGCTTGTTTTGCCTGAACCACAGATTTCTGATCAGGAAATGCATCAAGTTGTAAAATTGGGAAGGGCTAGTGAAGTAGCAAGGGAAATTGCAGCCGAAAGTGGTGTGGAGACAACAGACACATTATTGAACGATTATACGGTCACACCACAAGCTGCCGCAACTCCTAGAACTCCAGCTCCTCAAACTGATAGGTAAGACATAAGATTTTGTAATATTTTTTTGTTTTGCTATAATCAAGGCATTAAGGACGTTAAGCAGATGACCTACTACCTACATTGTCAGTATTTTCTTAAAAATAAAATATTTTTTAATGACAGATAATTACATTATGACAATCACAACCTTGATTTGCGTTTGCCTAATTCTTGTGGTAGAATTATTTGTCCATATATTCTTTACAATTTCAGGTAAACAGGTTAAACTTTATCATTTAGCAGAATATACAAAAATGTATTATATTTTATTTACTCTGTTCTTTTAACAAAAATTTTTAGTTCTTTTGCTGTACAATGGTGCTTTTATTTTATTTTTTTTCACAATCAGTTTCATTGCTATGGTAAACAAGACTTAATTTTTTTAAGTGGCATAAAGGATAGCTTTTCCTGCTTGTGACCATGTATGTAAATACCTACTTTATTTTATAACGGTTCTACATAGTCAAAGGTGATGAATTTCTTGACCTTGGATTCATCAGTTTCCTTTTTATGTAAAACCCTTTTAGACATGAAAATGTTTGAAAAAATAATAAATAAATTGTATTTAATTTCTGTCTCAAATTGGTTCGATTGTCATCACTTGATTAAATTAAATTAACTACAAGAAATAATGTTTCAATAATCACTATTTTATTATTTTTTTCTATAACACAGGTGAAGAAAAGTTTTGTAAAGGAATTATACACCTTTAAAGGTACCTTATATTTTTTTTCAAAGTACCCTCATTAAACTACATTTCTACCCATTTCCAATTAACTGAAAAACAAAACCATTATTCAAAAGAAATTGGTTAGTTCGAGAATTTTATCAAACTCGTTAATTCGTCAAAATGACATCCATCCATTTTGATCTAACAAATTTGACTAAAATTTATAAACGAACAGAAGCCTTACATAAATAACTATTTTAATATCGCTGTCACATTTTGCTATATACAAATTTTACTTCAGTTCTTTTTCTGTCATCACAATGAAAATTCCAATTCTTTGTATTTTTGTTAATTGTGCCTACTGATGGTAAATATCCAAGATGTTAATGTTGTTTGGAAATATGCACGAATATTAAAATAATGACCAAAAATTATTAATTTATTACACAGGATGATTAAGGTTTAATCTGGATAACTTTAGGAACCGATAGAACAGATTAAAATAATGTTTCATTCATGATATAAACTTATTTCCTAAATCGTACCGTTTCGGAGATAGCGAGGTAGCCCACAGTGATTTGTATAAACTGACATTTGTGAAAATCATCGTTAAAAGTATTATTAAGTTCAAAAGTTATGAGGAAAAAAACGGGAAAAAAAATTCCCACTTTAACGCCCTTTATCTCCAAAATGGTGCGATTTAGGAAATAAGTTTATATCATGAATGAACATTATTTTAACCTGTTCTATCGATTTCTGAAGTTATCCAGATTAAACCTGAATCACCTTGTATACAATTTAAGCGGCTGAGCGCTACATTGTCACGAATTTCATTGAATATCTCAGAAACAAGGCCAAATATCGAAGAAAAAAAAAACAAGAGACGAAAAAGTTTCAAAATTAATGAGTCAAAGGTGGTGTGCAGCTGTTTTATTGAAATTAATTACTCTTTTTAAGTTTTGAAATAATCTAAGAGGGGTAGGTGATTTGAACTTAAGAAGCTTATGTAAGATCATAAGGAGTGTTTGTGTTCTGAATTTCATTTCAATCGGATGAGTGGTTCAAAAGTTATGAGGGAAAAACGGGAAAAAAATCCTTCAACTGAAACATTGCGATTTAGGAAATAAGTTTATATCATGAATGAACATTATTTTCACCTGTTTTATTGATTCCTGAAGTTATCCAAATTAAACCTGAATCACCCTGTATTTTTCTACAAATTTATCTTTAACAAATGTTAGTATTAAAGTGGATGTTCACAAAATTGTGAACATTCACTTTTTGATACACTAAATACACTTTTTGATGATAAAAATTCACATTGTTTATTTCAAAATATTTGCGATTCACGTATCGAATTGAAAATTTTACATTTATAAGAAGCTTTTTAAAATTGAGAGGTAATTCCCTGATACTGAAAATTCCTTCACATAGTAAGTTTGCCTTTTTTATTTTCTCATATAACCCCGTATAATTTTCTCTGTCATGTTCTTCTATTCAAAGAAGCTTTTTTTTAAATATTTTTCAAAAATAAGTAATAGCTTATAAGTCAAGTATTAATAATATTCTTATCCTGTATTCAATCAAAACAGAACATTAAATAAATTTTAAACGTAAATCGTAAAACGTTTACTATTTTCAAAGAAACTAGTCCTTATTTTTCTAGGCATTTAGAGCAGAGAAAACATGTAATTAGTTGTAGCAACAATACACACTTACTTTATTTTTATTTAATTATTTCTATATTTTCCCAAGAATACTTCAAGAGGCCCAAAACGTGATGGCTCTCACCCACGTAGACACCCCACTGAAAGGAGGTTTGAATACCCCTCTCCATAACACCGATTTTAGCGGTGTCTTGCCTCAAGCACAATCTGTCGCCACCCCCAACACCGTTTTAGCGACACCTTTTCGATCGACTAGAAGCGACGGTAGTGCCACTCCGGGCAGTACCGCTGGCTTCATGACTCCGCGTTCCGGCGCGATTGTCCCAGTGGGCACGCAGAATGGTAATGTGACACCTTCGGTAAGGGATAAATTGAATATCAACCCGGAGGATGGTGCTGACGTTGCCGACACGCCAGCCGCACAAAGGATATATCAGAATTCGCTAAAGGAACAGCTAAAGATGTGTCTGAGCAGCTTGCCACAGCCTAAAAACGACTACGAGATTGTTGTCCCGGAACACGCCGACGAGGAAATGCCGGAACAGGCGCAAGAGCAGATGGTAAGTGATAATTAGAAACAGGAACATTTCGGTTGCATTAAAAATTAAATTAATATTGCAGTGTTGCAAAAGAATTATTAAAACTTCGATAGTACTGACAAATTATGGAAAATTTTTTTAAATCATTTTATTCGTACTATGTAAATAGTTTTTACAAACTCTGAGATTCATAACAACATTTCATGCACTGCACGCTTGATAGAAAGGGTCCTGAAAATAAATATTTCCAATTTGACATTCTAATAATTTCCTTGTTAGGTTGAAGACCAGGCAGATGTCGACAAGAGACATGAAGAAGAACTCAAGGCAAAAGCAGCTAAAGAACTAGCCAGTCGATCTCAAGTGATCCAGAGAGCATTACCGAGACCCCTAGACGTTAACATGTCCGTTCTACGACCACCGCACGAAAGCTATTCCCTTACGGATCTCCAAAAAGCCGAGGAACTCATAAAGCGCGAGATGGTCACTATGTTGCACTTCGACAATTTAAAAAACGCGGTTCCCGCTTCGAATAAACGGTCGAATCTCTCGCAAGCCCAACAGTTAGCGTTCCTGGAGCAACACCCCTACGAAAACTTCAAAGGGAAAGACTTAGAAGACGCCAAGACGATGTTGAAGAGAGAAATGGAAGTCGTTAAGATCGGAATGAACCACGGGGAACTGCCTATCGAGGCGTACACTCAAGTATGGGACGAGTGTCTTAGCCAAGTTCTGTTCTTGCCGAATCAGAATAGATATACGAGGGCTAATTTAGCCAGTAAGAAGGATCGTCTCGAATCGGCAGAGAAAAGACTGGAGCAGAATAGGTCGCACATGGCGAAAGAGGCCAAGAGGGCGGCTAAGATGGAGAAGAAGTTGAAAATCCTTACGGGCGGTTATCAGTCGAGAGCTCAGGCGCTCATCAAGCAGTTGCAGGATATTTACGAGAATATAGACCAGGCAAATTTGGAGTTGAATACCTTCAAATTCTTGCAAGAGCAGGAGGAGGCTGCATTGCCCAGAAGAATACAGGTAAAATTGTTTAGTCAAAATCATTTATTATTAATAATAGTAATAAATATTACTTGAAAAAAAAGAGATTAAATTTCATAAAAAAAACATTCGAGTACAAACTATTTAAATGTTTCTGGTTTTTAAGCGTTTCTTCAATTGTTTTCTCTGGATATTTCTTGAGACGAATAAAGGTTTAAATACTTCTAATTTGAGTGGTTTTAAGGTTTTCATGACTTTTCGGGTTGTTATGCTGTGGCCGACATACCAGGTCGCCGCAAGTGACATACCTACAGCACACTTCCTTAGCCATAACAAGTCTGAAATTTAAAGTAGAATGGTTTTTTAGGATGATATGTAGACTTATATTGCACTTTCATAGCTTCAGCTAGGAACCTTTGATTTGCCATTGTTGTTCTCGGGCTAAACTCTATGGGGGCAAACCTGCAATCAGAACCCCTAGGTATGCATTAATATTGATTTCAGCTCTTGTTGGTTCTATGGCGTTGCAAGTTTGTAATTGGTAGGCCACAGCATAGCAATCCAAAAAACTATGGTACCTTAAAGTTACTTCTAACTCACTTCTTGTAGCAAATTTTTGGGAGTTTTTGCAATCTGATAGATAGGTTAAATATTTGTGATATAGTATACATGTATTCCCTTGAAAGATTGTGTAGAAAATTGCAGAATTTTTTAAAATTTCTTTGCAACGATTCAGGAAAAGAGTATCGAGGAGTGGTCTGCAGATGTTTTTGTATATTTTGGTGGCAGCAACATCCAAGAATTTTGCCCTATTATAATTTTTCTTTTAACTAATTTGACATATTTGAAATATATTCCAAGATATTTTTGATGTTTTGGAAGTCTTATTTGTTGATTTCTTAATAGGCCAACCAATACAGATTTTTTGGCACACTTAACACAGAAAATTTCATGTATTACCTTTTGAAAAATACTTGTAGGAATTTTTCGTGAGTTCCCGTTTGATCAACGGTGATAAGAAATCAGTTACCGATGCATTTTTGAGTAATAGCGGGAATAGGGGAATACAAGAATAAGCTACTCTTATGACGTTAGTATCTATAAAACGGAAACTGATTTTCTTACCGGTGTCTAGTGGTGAGTTACTAGCGGTTATTGCGATATAACGAAAGTAAGGTTAATGTAAAGATACATACCCAAACCGCACAAAAGAGAAAATGAAAATTGAATCGAAAAACGACGAAAACGTTCAAATTACTTTGAATTATTCGGGAGATGTACAGTCCTTACAGATCTGCAAACAGCTAATATTTTGTTGAATGGATTAATCAAACATGCAATATCATTTTCTGTTACTGTTTCAACAGTTTATGAAATATTTCTTCATACGAAATAACTGGAAAAATACATGTTCTTGGTATGGTATCTATCCAACCAAATGTGATGGTCTATTACTTGGCGGATATGTTCGCTAAATATATAAAATTTTCGGCAATATTGCTGCCTTACAAAATTGTTCCCAATTTCCACGGAGAACAAATAACCAGTTACCGTCTCATTTTCGCGAAGTTCGCTTTGAGAGCAAATAAGAGTAAAAATTTTTGTTCAGTGACAAACTGCTAAGATTCTGATGGTCATGAACGGGAACTCGCGAAAAATTCCTATTAGTAAATGAAAACCCAAGTGATGTTCCCAGCAGTCGTGAACAATTTTTTGAAACAATAAAAACAGCAAAAAAATTACATTTTTTTGTTTTTTATAATATCTCGAAAAATAATGATGGAATTGTCTTACTCTCAATAAGACTTTTGTAGAGAATAAAAAAACCTATAAAATGGTTTTTTATGTGATTCGATCGGTAAAAATCCGGGATATATAAATTGGAGATTTTGTCGTCTACTTTCAGATGCCATTTTCAGAATTTAAATTGGACCATTTTTGGTAAATCGCCACACTGTGCAAAAAAATACCCTAATTTGTTTATAATGCAATTGTGCAAAAACTATGCGTCGGACAGAAACCATCTTGCGCACGATTAAACTACATATTATTATGTCATTTTCCGCAAAATTGTTTTTCCAATTTCAAATTTGACGGAGATTCTCTGTAAAAAATGAACCGATCGGGTCGCACAAAAAACTATTTTTAAGTTTTTTTATTCTCTACAAAAGTCCTGTTGAGAGTAAGACGATTCCATATTTATTTCTTGAGATATTATAAAAAATCAAAAAAAAAATAATTTTGCAGTTTGTATTGTTTAAAAAAAATTGTTCCCGTCTTTGCTGGGGAAATCACTTGGGTCTTCATTTACTAAGTATTTTTCCAAAGGAAATACATAAAATTTGTTGTAATATTTAAGTGTAAAAGCCTCTTTTTTCGCTCTATTGGTTAGCCTATAAGGAAATGGTTTGAGAAACTTTCAACATTTTGCGATTGAATGTAATAAATGGGGATTTAGATGAATTGCATTGCAATCTGGATTTGTTTAACCACAATTGAAAGTAATCACTTCACATTGTATAATAGTTTTCATTTCATGTGTGTTATTTATGGTCAAATTTTGTTACAGTTTCATTTTATTTTGAATTAATTTGAACCCGAATTGATGGAGGGAAATTTTTTGTGTAGTTTGTCTTTAGTAACTTTTTTAGAAATTTTCCCAATGTAAGATAGAATTTTATTGGTCGATAATTATTTAGCTTTGTATGATGCAAGTTGAGTTTTAAGTCAATTATGGTTTGATCTATTTTCTATTCATTGAGGGATATTGTATGTTGCAGACAAAATTTGAAAATTTTAATTATGTGAAGATTAGAAATGAGACTAAATTTTTGTTTGTTTGATGCAAGAAAATAATCTTCCTCAATTTATTCCAAGCTGTTAACAAAATTTCCATGAAAATAATTTTGATACCGAATTAAAATTGAGAATGGTAAAGGTTTTCCAATTTTTTTGCAAATATGTTGGTCTTTTCTTAATCTTTGTACAGGGTGTACAGAAGTGAATAGCAATACCATACTGCAAAGGTAGCTTCCTATGGTGAAAATAAACCGATTTAGATCAAGAACCGTAGTACAATTTTTCTTCCTTAAAATGCTATGGGCCTCCAAAAAAATGTACATTATTTATTATTAATTTTTAAATGATAATTCTATCATTTTTAAAGAAATTTTAGTGAAATTCTATATTGGAGTTGCGGTAGATTTTTATCTGTAACGTACAGATGTATTAAGTAAAAAATAAGTTTATATTCATATTCAGTTACCCCAAAAACTGCCATGTGGCAGTGATATGTATCACCTTAAAAAAATTGGAATAAATAAATTATCTTTGAAGGCCCGTAACTTTTTAAGGAAGAAAAATTGTACCGAGGTGACTAGATCTAATTGTTTATTTTTATTTTCATTCGTTTTCGCACATCCTGTATATTATTTTTAGTTATATCTGATGTCCTGTAAATAGATCTGTTTTTGAACAGCTTTTTGGCTCATTGATAAAAATTATGTTGTCTACTGATTTCATCACAATTTCCAACGTTTAATACTGGTTTTTTTTAGTCGCTGACCGAAGACGTGACGAGACAGATGGAAAGAGAAAAGGCATTGCAAAAAAAATATGCTTACCTACAGAATGAAATAAAAGATCTTCAGGAGCAATATAAATTGATACAACAGGAAATGATCGTGGCTCAGGCCGAACAGAATGATGCTAACTTTGAAGAAGTATCATCTACGACTAATGGAGAAGAATCTATCATTGAAGAAAATAATACTAGTCCGATTGAAAACGAATAGTATTAATTGTTGAGTAAGATTTCTTGAGGTAGTTTATACAATATTTAAATTATTAATACACTGTACGTAAAAAAATAAATATTCACATAACCGTAAATAAAGATATTGTAAATAACGTTATATATTTAATTGTACCATTTATTCAACTGAGAAAGTTAAATAGTGCTGTTCTCATTCAATGTCCGCCACATTCTCCAAATCTGAATCCCTTTTATTAATTAGTCATGGTGAGCTTCGTGTGTGGCATCAACTACTGATGATTTTTATGCCACTCCATCAAATAAACATTATACATTTATGTGCAAAATATTCAATAAAATTATGAAGTTTAAAAGAGGGAATGTTAGTATCAAATTAAAAGTTAAATAAGTATAAAGGGGGTAAGAAGTTTGACTGCCATAACTTCAACATGAGATAGAGTAATCATAAATGAACAAAAAAGTATATTATAGGGGCGTAAGATTAACAGTTTTCAAAATACAGCGAGTATTAATATTGGGGAGTTTAATCACATGACAATAGCGCTACACAGCTGATGCACACCAAGTGTCCATACGGCAGACTTGTCCTATGGAAAAAATGTAAACAACTGTTTATTGTGAAACAATTTCAAGACAATTGTTTTCCAGTTTTGAAATAAATAAATAAAATGTATCGATTTTGTAGTACGAAGATAGTGTTGTGCTTAAATTTTAGCTTGAATTTTAGTAACTTAATCAAATTATGAATTAAAAAAATATGTAATTAAAGTTCCCAAAGATTCACGTCGTCATTTAGGGACTCCAAATACCAAAAACCACAATTCAGTAATTTTTAAATGCTCAAGTACAAAACAAACGACAACATACGCTCAAAATGTCCACCACCAAATGTTAACGGACGCACAATACCTTCGAATCCAATTTTCGCGCATTGGCTGGAAAACACCTCAAAGAAATAGCGGTACGCAAAAAACACTCCGACACGGTCCAATTCCAGATACCCACACCAATTGAATTGCGTATTGTTGGAGAGCTTAGTACCTGGTGTTAACAGCCGCGCCAATGTTATGGTATTAAGGATTTGAAATGAAAATCAGTTTACAAATCTAATTTTAGAAAACTTTAAATTTAGAAACAGTCTAAGCAGTGGTGGCTCGTCAGGCGTGGGGGAACGAGTGACACGGATATTGAAGCATATTGTCATCGCCCATCGCCTGCCTTTAATTTAAACAGTTTATACCAAACACGTCGCCCAGTGCACAATTATTATGGTTCTTAGTTAATATTTGTTTTGTATAATAATTGTAGAAATGTTTCCTATGTATGATCCAGTATGTCTTTTACTGGAAGCGCCATTTTCCAGATGGAAAATTGGGGACAAAAAAGATTTTTTTAAATTGCGAAAGACCTCTGTACCTTATTCTCTCGATATGGAAAAAAAGGGAAGTCACAAGACAATGTGTACGTTCGGAAGTTTCAGAATGAAGGGTATTCGGAGTATAAGTGGTTGTGTGGAAGTTATTTAAAAAAACCTTTCTGTATGCCGTGTTTAATTATTGTCTGTGTAAAGTCGGGCGCGTGGAATAAGGAGGGATTTAACAATTTTGGGAACGTCACGTGGGGCTGTCATAACCCAAAGCTTCTTTGGAACATACATGTACTGTGTGCGCTAATGTTCGCAGAAGTCCACAAGCTGAACTAATATTTCTATTTTTAAAAAATCTAAATGAAAATCCTTCTCACGAACATCAGTTTTTCGGTAATATTACAAATGCAACTAAAAATTTCCAGATTCATTTAAAGCCATTTGACCTTGAAATTTTGAAAATTCTCGCCAGCGGCACTTTATTTTGCTTTTTAGTCAATCAATAAATATTCTTCGTCTATTCTCAATGTCACGAACCGCCAATGGTCTATAGACCACCATTTTTTGTGGAGGTACAGCTTTATTTTGATATTATTATAGGATTTATTTTAGAAAAAGAAGAATGCATATTACCTCATCTTTAGGTCATTTTGTAATGCTAAAAAACAAAGTGTAAAAAATATTTTTTGAAATTCTTAATATTTATTATACGTATATTTATTATATATTTATTTATTAGACAAGGAGGCTCTCGGAAAAGTACCTTAGGGGGTTCCCCGCCAAAAAGCGTAGCACTTATCAGATTGCACATGTCATAAAACCTCTGTGTACCAAATTTAGTGATTCTCGTACAACAGACTTCTCAGATATAAAAAAAAGATTCTTTTTAAGGGAGGATTTCAGGGGCCACTTGGCAAAAATAAAAAATATGGGTCTCCTAAATTTGTCTTAAGGGAACAGAGATACAATTAGATGGAGGAAAATGAGTCGATTTTGAGGAATTTTTTAAACTACGAAATATTCATTCTACATTCATCGGACTGTAGGTGTTCTTTAACACGATATTCAAATATATAAAAAAAAAACATTTTTTTGAATTCATTCATAATCAAAATGGCAGAGCTGTGGTAGAGAATCACAATAAAATAGCAGCACGACTTCCAAAACGGTGCACAGCCTAGCTCCCCTTGAAATTTGCATCAAAATACAAAAAATTTTTTATTTAAAACGTGTAGTTTCTGTGACGTTGAGAAAAATGGAAAAAATGCAAATTTAAAAAAACGGCACACATTTAAAGACAAAAATCGAATTTTCATGCGAAATGTTTGTACAATTTGTATAAAAAAAATATATTTTATTTAAATTTACCAAAATCAATTTCTGTCATATAGAAGGTAATAATGTTATCAACCTACTAAGGGGGAACTCAATCGGTTCTATAGTTTTTGTGTAATCGTGTACACCAGTTTCGAGAAAAAACGCGTTTAAAGTTGTGACACGTGAAAGAAAGGGTAACTATAAACTGTAAACAAACTTGGGCGGTTGTTTCCCGAAAACGGTTAATTGTTCTACAAACATCTGGTATACTTGCCCCTGTGTATTCTTGCTTCTGTCTGTGGTGTGCGCTTTTGTTTCTACCTGTGGTGTGTGGTCCGAACCTGAACGGACATGCACAACGTTTACAGGCTGTAACTTTCAAACATTCAGAATATATTCCTCATATAGTTCTATCGTTTAATATAAAAAAAATTTATTTTCTGATTGCTCTAATCGTATATGTCCCCTTAAGAATCGTGACCAAATTTTGTTGAATTAATTTCAGGACACCCAATATAATGTAGTACTTAAAATTTGAGAGAAATAATAAAATAAAAATCATTTTCTCAAATATTAAGTATTAAATCCTGTAATAAATAACAAGAATTCCAAAAATTAAAAATCAAATTATACTCTATTAATAATAATCATTCGTCATTATTTTTTAAGCAAAAAATTTTGCTTTGTGGATTCAAAAATTGACTTGAAGATGGGGCGCATATTGTAGACAGTGAAACAATTTTATATTACTGACCACACAATATTTGACTTTGTAAAATCACATTTTAGAACGTTATTTTTTTAAACATACTTTTTTTTGTTACACTCTGAAGTAATATTATAGTGGTTTGATGTGATGCAGATGATAACGGGATATTAAATAATTATTAAATCCTAATTTATTATTATAAATTACCATACAATAAAATTTTTCCCAATTACACAAAAATTATAGAATAAATAGATCTTACATTTGACTAGTTGCCGTAGTCATTTTGAAGCACACAATATAATTAAAGAAATTGTAAAAAAGTATGAAAATTACAAATACGAAGAATACAATTAAAATATGTGAAAAATCATAAAGCTATCACAGAATATACTCAGTCATCTCGCCCCAAGACACTCCAGATTTCAGTTTCACTGGAAACGGTACAGACAGCTGTACACAATTTTCCATGTTCTTCTTAATAATTTTCCCAACTTTCTTAACGTACTTTGTTGGTACTTCATACATCAGTTCGTCGTGTAAATGTAGCACCAATTTGGGTTTGTTTTTTGTTTTACTAAACACTTCTTGTAATTCCTGTTCTATCTTAACCATAGCCTTTTTGGCAATATCTGCGGCAGAGCCTTGGACAGTGGTATTTACCGCCTGACGTTCGGCTTGTGCTATAACAATTTTACAAATACAATATGTTGACAGTTAGAGCGGACAAAAGGAAAAACATTTGTGTTATTCATAAAAGAAATGTTTGATTAAAAACTGATTGCGACTATTTCTGATATAAGGTACAAATGTTAAGTGTGCCTGTACAGAGTGTTGACAAGACAGGCAAAAATCTTAAAATTGTGCAATAGTAAACTGAGAAAAGTGAAATAGACTAGGCGGTATCTGTTTTGGTTTGGGTGAATCGTATATCCATGGAGATTTTTGGCTTTTTGGCTTTTAAACATCACTAGAAAAAAAAATTTCTGTGCATAAAAAAAAAACGTGGGCTTAACTTTTGGCGGCACAAAATGTTAAAAAAATTCGAAAAATGTCATATTTTTCTTCCTATTTAATTATGTATCTTTTCAAGAGTTGATTTTAGGCGGATGGAAGAGGAAAAAATTTTTGTAATTAAATTTTACAAATTATGACTACGTTACAAATCGAATGAATCATGATTATTATTGTAAAAATTGTCAAAAATGGGGTTAAAAATCATTACTTTTTAAGGAATTTTTTTGGGGTCTTTAAATTGGGTAAGTATATTACCTTCATACTTGACTCAAGAAAACTTCATGTTATGTAGAATCATCACTTCAAATTTCATCAAAATCGGTTCGATAGATTTTACATAATAATTTTGCAATCCAGATTTTGAAAAAAAATTTTGCAAATTTTCAAAATTTTGCGCAGTAAAAACCAAGGCCCTTAGATACTTGAAAATTTTATCGCGTGTAGAAGGGCTCTCAAGTTTTCAAGCGCTTTTTGAAAAATTTGAATCCGTCAATTAGGAGAGTTCTGGTGCTTGTTTAAACATTGGTCGAATTTTTGTACTATAATTTTGTATTTTTGTAATATAATTAGTTAATTTCTCATTTGCTTATATTTTAAACAGTAAATAATATTCTACATAACATGAACTTTTCTTGAGACAAGTACGAAGGTCCTATATACCCAACTTAAAGACCCCAAAAAAAATCCCTAAAAAGTAATGTTTTTCAATCCCATTTTTGGCGATTTTTTTGATTTTTACAATAATAATGATGATTTATTCGATTTGTAACTAGTTATATTTTGTAAAATTTAATTACAAACATATTTTTCCATTCAATTTTCGCCTAAAATCAACTCTTGAAAAGATACATAATGGAATAGGAAGAAAAATATGACATTTTTAGAATTTTTTTAACATATTGTGCCGCCAAAAGTTAAACCCACGTTTTTTTTTATGCGCATAGAAAAATTTTCATTTCTAGTGATATTTTAAAGCCAAAAATCACGGTGGAAATACGATTCACCCAAATATGGACTTTTTGAAACAGATACCGTCTGGACTAAAATATATTCTAACAATTACAATTTTTTATATCTCTTGAACGAATAGAGGATACAGTTTTTGCTACTGCATTCATTTTACCTAACGGTTTATTTATTTTTCTTTTTTTATTTCAGGACCAAGTAGGCAGTTTCAACAACAATCTGAAATTTCGACGTAATTTTTTATTTTTCCTCAGTACCGGCTTATTTGTGTTGATAAATATTAGGGTCATCACTCTTACACATCACTTTCAGATTTTTTTGTTTCCTGAAGACCCTATAGTGAAAACCTTATTTTAAAAACAAGTAAAATTTTTATCCAAGCTTAACTTTTTCTGTATAAGGAAACATAAAAACTAGAGATGGGCAATGGGAAATTTTCCGTCCCGGAAAGTTTCCAAAACAGAAATTTTCCGGGAAGAAATAATCGAAGCTTGAGAAATTTTCCCTGGAAAGTTTCTGAAAAAATTTCCGTCGGAAAATTTCCGGGAATATTTCTAACAATTTGTAAACTTGGAGCCAATTCTACTTCTAACTTCTATGAACATACACAAAAAATCGTTGGTTAATTTCGGATTTTCGGTTAATTTGGAATACCAGAAGACCATATTATCCAAATAAGTTAGAAAACACTTACACTTACTTATTTTAATCTTTGTTAAGTCTACAATCTACATAATAGAGAGCAATACAAGACTCATAAATTGCCTCCTTTTCAAATTTAATATGAATTTTGATAGTTATACCAAAGTACAATTACATTTTAAAACTAGTATAATTATTTAATGTATTTACTATTTGTTTGTTAAAAAATAAAGATAAATATTGTATACTGTATAGTGTTTACGCACTGTAACCCTCAGCATGTAATTTTTTCTAACGGATGATTAATACATAATTTATATTTTTCCAATATTTATACCAATATAAATAAAAATGTATATAAGTATTTGGTCTTTTTGGAAAGCTGATGGTATGTAGAACACAATACCAAATCCAAAAAAATTTTTTTGAAATTTTCGGAAAATTTCCGGAATTTTCAATGGAAACTTTCCAGGAATTTTCATAGTTTGGGAATTTTCCCATCTCTAATAAAAACATTTTGCCGTTACTCACTCTAATCACGGACATATGGTGGTACACAGGGTTTTTCACATAATCCATTCATTAAGTTTTTAAACTTCCAGTTACAATAAAAATTTTAAATTTCGATTGATATTTGCATTCGTTAGTTAAGTAAAAAATCTCCCCAAATATTTCCTTCGAAGTTGTGCATGTATTTTATTGTTGTTAGTTTAAGTTAAAATTTCGGATATAAAAATACATTTTTGGAAATTCAAATTTTCTTCCTAAATTTCAAATCTAACTTGGTAATCCATAATCAAGGATTAACGGACGCAAATTAACGGACGTTCCTCTTTTATAAATAATCACGATTATCTCCGAAACCGTTGAATATAAGTATAGGAAACCTATATCAATCGACGCAGAATTTAATTCTACATATTCCTGATTAATGAAATTGTTGGTGTTCCATTTAAAAAAAAAAGTTTTCAACCTTTGAAGATTACTGTAATGGCTGCAAAATTTTGAGGACCCTGTGCATAGTTAGGTCAAATGTGGCACATTTTCTGTGAATACATAACATCTACTAATAATGCAAATAAGACATTTCCAGCTATACACATGTTAGAGATATTTAATATTAATCGTTGCACGTCAAAATTTAAAAAAAATTTTAAATATCTCGAAAACTATCGATTTTCAAGGCATGGGTGCGGTAATTTTCGGAGAAACCGGAAGTACCGCACACTTGAAAATATTTCACTTAAAAAGAATAAATTGAAGCCAGATAGCTGTATAAATTTCAAATTTTGATTGTAACTGGAACTTTAAAAACTTTTAGTGAACAGGTTACCTGAAAAACCTGTATAAGGTGCAATTTTTAGTAGAGGGTCAGTTTTTTTGATGTGATAATAAATATCTTTCAAAAATTTCAGTAAGTTTCCAATAAAAACTATCGGTTATTCTTTTAAAGCACCGTGTTTAGTTTGTGAATTTCATTATCAATAATTTCCGACATTAACCTAACCTAGTTTAGGTAAACAACATATCAATCCATTTGATGTGATACAACGGGTCTTTAAGCAGGCAAAAAACAAACAGCCAACATTAATTCATGAAAACGAGAATAGCCAAATACACTTTTCAGCAGCAGGATGTGAAAAATTACGAAACAAAAGCAAAAAAATAATAATTTAGTTTTGAGGACAGAATTTGAGCAAAAACAAACTTGTGACATGTGTTTCTAAAGGTCAAAAGTAGTCTCCATATAAATATGATCCTCATTCAAAGTTACAGCATGTATAGTAAATATCTTAACTAATTAGTGAAAGATAATACCTCGTTTGGTGGTATTTGCTTCATTTATATGTGGCAAATATCGTCTCCTCCCTGAAATGGTTTCTATATAACCCTTATCTCGACAACTATCAATGGTCTCTTTAATAAACTTTTTAATTCCTGGATACGTGTTCCTGAAGCTATCCATAAACAAAATTGCCTCGCTCTCATCAATTTCTAACTGTTCTGCGAGTGTTTTACTTCCCATACCATAAATAATTCCATAACATATGTGTTTAGTATTTTGTCTCATCGTGTCGTTAACCTGAAAAAATAACATAAAATCGCAAAATACAGCCATTAATTTTAAATTTATACCTCATCTTCTTCCACTTTGTTCCACTTGGCGGCGATAGACCTAAACACATCCCCTGGTTTTATAAGAATGTTTCTTAGCAGTTCATCTCTGGACAAGTGAGCTAAAATTCTCAGCTCCAATTGGCAGTAATCAGCGGAAATCAAGCAATGATTTTCAGGAACTCGGAAAGCACTTCGGCAGCTTATTTTAATTTTCTCTTTAGTTACTGGATTGATTACTTCAAAGTCTTTGGCGATGTTCTGTAAATTCGGTTCGTGCATAGTTATACGTCCCGTAGCAGTGTGATTGATATAGCAGCCTCGGATGCGTCCATCCGCAGTTATTCGTATCAGTGGATAAATCATTTTCGTTAAGGTACAGTTTATTTTGCGCCACTGCAGAACTAGATCGGAAATTGGGTGTTCGTTTTGTTCTAAGACCTGTTTTCTTGTGCTTACTTTTCTTCCTCTGAACATACCTAAAGGTATTTCAAACAAATATGATATTTCATCATAAAGACAATGAAACTACTACATGAGGTGGTTCGATTTTTCTTCATCAAACTTTAGATATAGGTATTTTATAAATTTGAGAATAAATAAAAAAAATCTTATATTCCATTATGACAAAAAAAAATGGGAACATATTGAGAACTTCTGGAGTAGAGAGGGAATGACACGTTATATTCTCACATGACAGTAGTAAGTATTAGATGTTGCCACATCTGGACTGGCAGGGGTTATAACTAATCAATCTTTATCTTTGAACGAGTATACAAAAATGATTCTGATACATAAGATCTGCGGTAATAACATTTTGTCTACATTTACGATAAACCAAAAGCATATCCACCATTTCGTGATTACTGTAATTGTGCACTATTGAAATAAGACACTAACTATTAACAAAAGTAACACTACTACAATTTTTACTCATTAGGCTAATACCAAAACACAACAGATTATTAGATGTGAAGGAACTACCAATGTTAACTCAAGTTATAGATTTACTGTTATTAGTTGTTGTATTAGGTAATAACAGGATAATCAATTTAAGTGGACTTCACTGTATACTTAAAACAAGTCAGCAGTACTCAAAAAGTGGTGTGTATTAAAAAATATTTCTTTCTACCATTTCCAGGCAGATTTTATTTGATGTGACATATATTCTTTTCACATTATCCTCATTACCAACGTTACAGAGGAATAGGTATGATTCAATAGAGATAACTCAATTTTTTTTTAATTACAGTTGAACTCGCTTATAATGAGCAGGGGATATAACGAGCACTTGGTTATAACGAGCAAATTGAAATGTCCCTTCCGAATTCCCTATGTAAGACGTGTATTTTTGTTCGGCTATAACGAACTCGTATATAACGAGGGTTTGGCTATTACGAGCTTTGATTTTGGTCCCGCGCAATAGTGATCTCGGCTATAACGAGTTATCGTAGAACCAGTTTTTACGCACATGACATCAAATGAACGCAAAAACTTGTTATGACTAGTAGAAAAAACAACATATCCGATTTTGACGTGTTTGACATAGTTCAGTACGACATGGTAGACGAAAGTCTCGAAGTGGCTGAATTCCCAAATGAAATTCAAACCACACAATTAGCGATTAACCCATCAATAGATGAAGAAAGTGATGAAGAAGAAACGGGAAGCGATGAGGTTACAGTTCCTTCGACACATGAAGCCATCTCTGCGTTAAAAACCATAGTATCATACGTCGAATTCAAATATCCGGAAAACGAGCAGTTCTTAAATGCCGCTGATTGGTTGCAAAGAAATATCAGTCAGGAGATATTAAGCAAAAGAGTGGTGCAGAAAAATATTACAGAATTTTTTCGTTAATAATAAATGCTATGTAATGTAACTTCCCTACAGTTATACGTATCTATGTTATGTAGATAAATAATATTATATGTTTGAAAATAAAAATACAAGTGCAATGCAGCTATGTCCAATATGTGTCCAATAATTTTCAGCATAGTTGGCGACGGCGACGTCTATAACGAGCACTCGCGTATAACGAGCAAATTTTGCGTTCCCGTGAATGCTCGCTATAACCGAGTTTTACTGTATTTATTAAGGAATGTTTAGTTTAATAATAGACAGTTTTAGTCTGTAACGGTCAGTTTTATGAGAAAAACTCAAGAACTATCTTATTGTACACTGAGCTTAAATTTTGAAAAAATTATTTTTAATTTTGTGAACGGCATATAATTTATTTTTTTTTTTTCCATTCGGCGCTCTATTTTTCAGTGACACAATTTTAAAGATGAAAATATATTTGAAAGATACGGTTTTATTGTAAAAAAAAATCACTAATATCTAAAAAATACATCATTATGCATTTGGAAAACATTTTTTTAAAGATAAAAGAATATTGTGTATACATCATTATTTTTTCCTAAAGTCTGACAAAAAAAATCAACTCACCCTCTACTATAATGATAAAAATATAAGATAAGGTACCTATAACTTTTGCAACATCTGCCGATGATACGAAATTAAAATGTCTTCCCGCCAATGAGAAGGCCTTTTTCTCAATCATACCCATTTGATGTTTCAAAGATTCTACCAATTTCTGAAGCAAATCTTTGCATACACTTATTCCGTTTATTTCCATTTTTGCCAAACATAACATAGTATCCATTTCGACCTCTGAAAAAAAGTTTTCTAATACATTAACCTTGATCAGGAAATGAACAAAGTCCTTACCATACATATTTAGGCAATTCGTATCTTTGAAAATTGTTTTAAGTGAAATTATTAAGTGCCAATTCACAATTGCCTCTACAGAGGCACGAACTTTGGATTCTATTGAACTGTACAAGTCTAAAGCGACACTCCCAACTCCCTTACAGCCTCCTGCTAGTTGTGACAGTTTGACCGCTTCAGGGCAATATTTAACTGTCTAAAAAGATAAAAACAAAGAAAACAGACAACTAAATTTTTTAAATATAAATTACCATGGCCTGTAAATTCTTTTCCTTTCCCTCTGGTTCCAAAACCCAGTCAGCTATTTTGGGATCTTCCATTTTACCCTTAAAATTTATCCCGAAACAGTGGTGGAGCAGCTTGATTTGTTCTTTCGAGTCGAATATCCCAACACACACGTTCTTATTCGACAAAGAGGTTTTAAATGTTTTTATGATTTTTTTGTTATAATTGTCATCCGACAGGGCAAGATAAAAAACGTTGGACCCATCCCATGTTACAGCGAACCCGTCTACTTTCCTATAGTTGCAACAAAATTTGTTTTCTTTTGGGCACTCATTTTTAATTCCCTCAGGATTGACAATGTTCATCCCTATAACGGGTCGTTTTTCTGCTACTTTGCTGCAGGCTAGAGAAAGAGAGAAACGCTCTTTCTGTTTCAGTTCTTTGGCGAATAACTCCAACAACGACTCATGGGCGCAGACGTTAATGATATCAAATTTACTGAAATCTGCTGCAGAATCTTCTGTTAATTTATTCCTAATGTAAGAGGAATTTAGTTGTTCCTGAGACAAGCTCTCATGTTTTTCTTTCGGTGGTGGCGGTTTTCCAATTTTTGACTTCGAAATCTTTTTCTTCTTAGAAGGAGTTGTGAAACATTGGTCAACACCGCCATTTTTTCTTTTTCTTAAAGACACTGGTGTCTCTTCTTCTATAGAACACGTAAGAATGTCATCTGATATGTTTGAAACATTGGATGGATTAGTATTGAAAGAAACCGAAAAAGCATTATCGAGATAATCACCAGTGTCGGATAAATTACTAATGTTATGGTTATTTAATTCTTTCACTCCACTGTCTTTCGATGATTCTTTATCGCTTTCACTTAATTGTAAGTTAAAACTGTCATTAAAAAGGCTCTGGTCTGACTGGCATTGATTAGAAACATTATGGTTGCTTCGTGAACTGATAACAGAAGAATCCGATATATTCAATTCAACAGGAGGAGACATCAGTAAGTGAGAAACTTCATTTTTTGAAGAACTTTGTTGTGGAACTTTGAAAGAATTATGATTAGAAAGTGCTGTTGCAGTTGACTGTTTGCTCTCTATAAGGTTTTCTTCAATCTTGGTCAAATTTATATCTAAAAAGCTAGCAGTACACCAGCTTTCTTCTTTTTTATCAGTTCCTGCATCTCCATAAGTTTTTTTTGTTGAGTCACATGAAGAAGTAGTACCAGTTGTCTTTGTACCAAATTTTCTTTCCTCAGTATTTTCGTCATCTTCAATTTTAGTGACACTTTTTTCAGATATATCACTTGAGACATTGTATATGTCTGCCAAAGAGGTTTCAGAGTTATTATTTTTGATACATAATTCAGCACTGTTCAAGCTACTCGGCAATAAGCTATTTTCTTTTGAAAGTAACTGAGAAATGGGCGTTTTATCTTCATTAATAGGTACACTGTTTTCTCCTGAATTCATTGGAACTAACTAAAAATAATTAAGCATTATTCAAAGAATTATTCCTTTAAAATAAAAACTCACTTCTTGAAGCAATATATCTTTATCACTACTGTTTTCTTCACTTTCTTCTGAACACCTTGAATCATTTTCATCTACTCTTTTTCCCCATTTTGCTTCAGCTAAACCTATTTCTAGTTTAAGGTATTGCCTAGCACTTGAAACTAACAATTCAGCTGCTTCCATTTCAGTTAATCCCTCCTTGCCAGTGATCCAGACATTTCTGAACTTATTCCTCTGTTTTTTGTCGAATTCTGATTCCCCGTCACGTCCTTTTTCAGTTTGGAAAGGAACCACTTTATGGAGAATATTCTCAATAGTTGCAGGGTCAGAATTTGCAACTTGTATAACAGTTTCCATACCGGCGTTGTACAGAATCCTGGCCATTTTGCCGTTGAGAACGGGTAATCGCATCAAATCCAACAAATCTCGACTTACGCCAAATTGCAGACGATCTTGGAATTGCGATATTAATATTTCCACACTGCTCCATCCTAGTTGACGGCTGAAAGACGTTACCATTCCAGCAAAAGATGAAGCGGACTGTTGAAGAGATTGAAGCATGCCTCTGTTACAATTATATTTAGCACACACTTCACTCAATGGTTTTTCATTTACTAAGTCTTGCAAAGCCAAAGCTATAAAAAATCTCTTATGTACCATCAACTTGTGAAAGAGTTTGTTAGTATTTGTCTGCGTTTTTCCTCTAGTAGCATTTACAATGTACGATTCTTGGACCCCCACTAATTCCCCTACTTTTTTCATCGTTCTTGGCAATCTTTCCCATAATTCTAAGTAAAACATCCAGTCAATGTTTCCCCATGAGTTGCAGGCGCTGTATGGAGTTACGAGATATATCAAATGTAGCTCGGTTTCTAATACAAAACACTGACGTGCCTTTTCTAATTCCGTAAATAATGCTAGACCCTCATCTGGTGCCATGGACGAAGACAAACATGCTTTGCCTAGAAGAACTTGCGCATTTTATATCTTCATTTGTAATTTATAATTATTATAGGGGCCAAAAGTTGACATCAATTTTTTTTTACTTTAATTAAGAATGAAAAAACTGGAATGGATAACATATTATATAAAATATATATTTGAAAGAGAATACAATAGCAATAAATGCATTAATTGGGCTTATTTTCCAGTTCAATTTGCTTAAGGACTTATTGCTAATGGTTTCCTTACCTAAAGATGTCGCTACATATTTCTCCTTTCCATCTTCTTGCTTCTGCAGTCGAATGAATTCATACTTCCTCAAAAATGAAACAGCTTCTTCTATAGGATTACTTAAGTCTTCTGAATCTTCATCTTCTACTGCCAGTAAAGTGCACTGAGTGAACAAAGCGACATCTTCTGGAGAAGATGCAACTCCACTTGCAATTACTTCTAAAATAGCTCTTTTAAGTTTGCCTGCTCCTTCAAGACAACTCTCGACTGGCTTTAAATGAGCCGACATTAACTCCTTCGCAATTTTATAGTCGTTTTTCTGACAGATAAGTAAGCTTTCACCTACAGAGTCTTTACCCATCCTCCCTGCCCTGCCAATCATTTGACGGTAAGTGAGGGTATCCAAAGGTTTCCCATGGAAATTAGGGGTTCTAATTATAACTCTACGAGCAGGCAGGTTAACACCAGAAGATAAAGTTGATGTCGCAACTAGTACCCTTAGGACTCCATTTCTAAAAGCACTTTCTATAATATCTCTTTCATCCATAGTCAATCCAGCATGATGGAAGGCTACTCCGAAAGACACAGTTTTCCGAAGAATTGCATCTAAACCCACAGGGCAGTACTTGAGCTGTTCCAAGAGTTCTATAATTAAATTTGTGTTTAACTGTGAATGCAGAAGGTCTCCCCATTTAGATTTGGAACTTCCGATTTTGAAGAAAGCTGTAGCAATTTGCTGTGACAAGTTCTCACACCAGTTTTTAGTTGGACAAAATATGAGAACTGAGCAGGAATCTCTGATTGTTTCTAAGCACAGCTGTAATATATTATCAGTATCTGTACCCAATTCGGGTAAAGGTGACAGTTTTCGTACTAGCTTTAATTTGTTGTCATATATTTCGCCACACACATGTGCTTGTTCATGCAGAGGTATCGGACGAAAATTTGTAGTGTAAAGTTCAGCGTCTAGCCACTTAGAGAGATGGTTTAAATTTGGGAGTGTAGCGGACATACCAATGATTTGAATATTAATACTTTTATCTTTTCTCGAAATGTATCTAAGCTTAGTCAAAAGTAATTCTAATAAATATCCTCGACTTGGGTCTCCCAATAAATGAACCTCATCAACAAGTATAGCCCCGATACAAGATAAATTACCTTCTTCTAACAGTCTGTTTATTAAACTATTTGCTTTTTCGATTGTACAAATTGCAATTTGCACAGAGTTAAAACCACCCGGAGGGTTATATGACCCCATGAAACCTTCTACTCTCACTCCACTAGTTCCTAATATATCTTGAAAGTAGTACATTTTTTCTCTAACTATGGAAACAAATGGCAAAATAAAAATTACCTTTTTTTGATATTCCAAAACTGTTTTTATAGCCAATATTTCAGCTATTAATGTTTTCCCTGCCGAAGTAGGTGCAGAATAAACCAAATTTGCACGATCATTTAAGACACTTATATTGCTCAGACACTCCACTTGCCATGGAAACATTTCTGTTACCTTCTTTGATTTGTACTTTTCAAGGACGGCTTCTGGTAGGCCCCAAGAAGACAATTTACATTGATCGGAATTAAAAACTTGAGATTCTCTATGATTAACGTGCAAACTATTGGGGATAGTATTATTCAGTTCACTTTCTCTATTTTGTGCAGTTAAAAATTTGTTTTCAACTTTTATAATGTTATTTTTACTAGACTGTTGATTAATATTAACCAATTCTACATCACTTTTCGATTTAATGGTATCTTGACAAAACTTTTTCAAAGTTATATTTTTACATTTATTTCTAAATGGATCTATATTTTGAACATTCTCACTATTTTGGCAATGTTCATAACTATGAGGATGTTTATTCTCATGTTTTGTTGTAGATAACATTAAACATTTAGGTAGTATGGATTCTTGGAATTTTTTTGTTTCATCATTGTGTACTTTATTCAAAATATGTTTATTATCCTTTAAAATATGTTCTGCTTTTTCTTCCTCATTTTTTTTATTGTTCTTTGACTCAAGGGTTTGAGACTCAGTAAGAAATACAGAATCATCGAAAGAGATATTTGTTCCTAACACATCTTGTAGTTCTTGTAGCTCAGATATAGGGCTCTTCTGTAAATTTTCATTTTGATTTACAGACTTATTTTCTTTTCTAGTTCTCAGAAATGTTTGTTCTCTAAAAAGGGCTTCCGTTTGTGTAAAAGCAAAATTATCTAACGTATCATTCATAAGCAAATCATCATTCATTATAAAATTTAACGCGTATGTATATCACAGTTATGCTTCACAAAATAATTAAATAGTTAAATACGATAAACATTATAAATAATATACTATGTATGACAATTAAACTGAGGTTAGAAATTCAAAATAAAAATAAAAACAAAACGAATTCAATGTTCGTCTTCTTCTTCAAGGTTTTGTCTTTTTACATCGGTTACTTTCCTTTGATGTCAGGGTTACACTTTAGACTGTACACTCCACGGTCGAAATTATAGAGAGTGATTCATCGCTAGCTTTTGGACTAGTAAGGGGGATGAAGCTTGTCGGGAACGAAACTCCATTGGCATGTCTGCGTAAAAGGCAACAAGATATAGAAAATAATGAAAAAAGATAATAAAACATAACATCTACGGTTTGCTATAACAGGCACTTTGGTCCATTTTAATTATTACAGCATTTTAAAACGTCCCAATTGTGTTTTTTTAATTTATAAATTTATTATAGCCATGGAATTAGACCCCTCGTCTACGCTTATGCCATGACGTTTCTCAGGACGAGTTAAATCAAGTCCGTTTACACCCACTAAAAAAGCATTTCCCTATTCCCTATCAAGTGCAAAAGACAGAGATAGAATATAGATCGACGTTCAGTGTAACTCGGTCTCTAGACGATTATAGATTCTATCGATGTGCGTAAGTGAGCGGCACAAAGATAAATAATATTGAACCGTATAAAAATCATTTTATATTTTATACGCATTATGGTAATAGTGTTTTTATATTGTTTTTTTTTTGTTTAGACTACGCAATATGCATAAAAAATTTAGGACTCGGCACCCGGCGCAATTTTGTACCACTATATAGAACGCTCTACAATTGTAAATATATAGGCCACTCAAAAAGATCACAGAATCGACAGAGATTCACAAACAAATCAAATATTATCAAGAATTGTGCATAATATTCGTATGATCGTATAATTTCCAATTTTATTTATAGTTTATACATTAATTAAAAATATAGTAGTATTTAGAATAATAGGGACATTCCATTCAATTTAGAGTTGCTCTGAGATTTATCATCTCGGCCAATCTCGGCTTGGCCAACTGTAATGGCTCTTACACACGACACGACCGTTATTTTACCGATTCGGCAGCCGACCGTCAAACTTAAAATAAAGATGTATTTAACTATGTGTAAATTAAAATTTTGTCGGTTATTACGCTGATCAGCAAAATATCGCCCCGTGTGCAAGAGTCGTAACTGTATAATAACAATAACGTGTTTTTGGCTTCGAGTATATACTATTAGAGGTAGCATGCCACTGCGAAAAGTGTGGCTGAGTGTTGCGAGAGAGAGATAGACAGTATCTCAGTTATGCCTTCTCAATGACGGGAGCCCTGCGGGAGCCAATGGGCGCGGGCATTCATTTCTAACCACACATGTGCGTGTTAGAGTTAGACAATATGTATTGAGATACTGTCTGTTTCTCGCGCACCCAGACACTCTTTGCAGTGGCATGCTACCTCCAGTAGTATATGCTCGAAGGTTTTTGGGGACTTACTCAAGAAACAGTGAAAATAAAAATCTATTCTATCTTGTTTGCAACAAAAATATATTTTATAATGGTCCTGACCAATCCAAAACTGCATTCAGTTGCTCTCTACTTGCATCAGTTTTAGAGATTTTCGATTTTTTTTTCTCAACGGAAGCATTTGCACAAAAACCGACGAATACAGCATGTTTAGCGACTCCAGATGCACATGGAATCGCCTTTGGAAAAACACCTTAATTTTTTGAAAATTTGCATGGAATAGTCCATCGAGTTTCTCAAAAAGTTTTAGAACTGAGAAAATCCTGAAAAAATTCCAGTGAACTATAGGGTGTTACAAATTAGTAGGTCAAGCCATTAATCATATCTTCTTTAGACTAAAATAATGGGACTCTTCTTATGACACTTTTCATTTCGGAGCTTCGTTTTTAAAATAGAGGATGTCAAAATAAGATTTTTAAAAATGATTATTATTGATAGGGATTTTAGAGATATTTATTTCAAATTTGGAACATATTTGTATTTTAGGTATGGTACACTTTCTGTGTAATTTTGGTTTAAAATATCAATGCCGAGGAAAGGGGGGGGGTCAAAATATTTTCTTTAGATATAACGTCTTTTTATTTTATTTTTTCCACTTAGATTTTGATTTGCGGTTCAGTTTGAAATATTGTAACTTGGAAAGAGGGACGGTAAATGTGACGTGGAACAACCCATATATATTTCACAGCTTCTATTCAGCTACTAACTCCTCGTTAATAAAAATTTACTTACCTTTACTTACCGTTACTTACCAACAGATTTGTTTAAAAAAAAATAAAAGATTATAAATAAGAATAGTGTATTTAAAATAAAAATTTACAGATAAGCTACAATATATACATGAAAATATATAAAATCAGCAAAAAGCTCTATTATGTGGAAAAAAAGCATATACGCTAATGACACAATACCATCGTTTTTAATCATAATTTTAATAAAATGTACAATAAATTTCTTTGGCAAATTATAAGTTACTTATAATATTTTTGATAACCATGCTATGCTTCATTTTCTTATCTTCTAAGTAAATTTTAAAGTTTTTTAAAATTCCAATGAGTCTTCTATTGCACAAGTGGCATTTGTTAGGGGAGTAAAACATTTGATTTTTCGGCCGATTCCAAATTTCACTGTGGACCTTTCCTACACATGCAAGTAACAAAAAAAAAATTAGTAAACTTAAAACAATACAGATCAATTACTTAATCAAACCTATTTACAGAGTGTACAAATTTTTAGTAATCTCTGATGCTTATTAAATAATTATTTCAAAAAAATAAATTAAAATTCCCAAAAATAATAAATTTTATAAATAAAAATGGATAAAATTTTTAATATTAAGGCAAATAATCTGAATTCTGGAATTTTAAAGTGATGAACAAATAAAGTATGTTTATGATCACATTGTTCGAGATGATTTTATGCACTATTAATAATAATATTTATAAACAGAAATTCTTATAGGTTGTTAAATGTTAATCTCTAAATCAATTGACCTACTGGAATTTCTGCCAATACTTTTTTCTGACTATTTATTATACGTATACTAAAAATTTCAAAACATTTTGAGAAAACTTATTTATGTTTTGAAAATATTCTAATGAAACCAACCGAAAAGTCAGAAAATAGTTTTCTACCTTTACATCTATATCAAGAAATTGCATGAAACTTAATTTCTTAAGGATTGCCATTCAGAATTATAAGAAAATACATAAAAAAATTATAAATAAAAATGTAGAAATTCCCTTTTATCTATAATATTTAATTGCTATTATTCTCCAATAATTTCTGAAAATGTGACGTATACGTAATTAAAGTTAAAATTTATTCAGTTCAACACCCATAAAACACTCTGTACAAAAAAAAGAAAATAAATGATAGGGGCAGATGCAATTACTCTAAATCATGCAATGTACAAATTAGGTTTAGACATGCAATTCACTAGAATACATACTAGCTTCGTGGCATCAGTTTTAGCTTTGAATCGCAATAAAAAAAAAGCTGTAAAGCATGTTTCAAAATTGATCTGATCTTATATGTTTAATATGAGAAGTGAGAAGCAGTCATTTCAATATGTCATAAAAATCACAAAAAAAAAAAGTTAAAAAAAAACAAAAAAGCAAAAGAATTTTTTATTTTCAGTAGATTTTTATTACTGAAATGACTTCGTCTTGATATTTTTTAAAATAATGGGTTTGTGTGTGATTAGTCGGGTACAGGGAAATAGGCATTAATACTTAAAAAACGAACCTTGGGAAGAGAGAATGTTGATCAGGATAGTAAGTAATGTGCACAACAGTAAAACTACACCTAGAAACGAAATTAATTTAAATAATCGTTTATTATAGAGATCATATTTCAATCAGCTATATAGTTCTGATCCAAAAAACTGTTTTAACATTTCTTGTAATAACATAAATAGGTATACAATAGTTTTCCTCTATACAAGGACACTAAAGGACAAACACTCTTAATAAATATCAATTCATTTTTTTTTTCGTTATTCACAGCCCCTAAACTATGTGAGGTCAAAATGTTCATTGAATTTTACCTCTGCAATTCATTTGATATCATTGTAATAATTTAAAATGTATTAATATTTGAACTAATACTAAAGGGGAGAAGGTAACAATTTCAATACAGCTCTCTATACAGAACGTAACACCAAATCATTTTGAAAGCATTTTTTAGCATGATATTGGGGGACTACACTTATATTAAGAAGGTATTCACAGTATTACTGAATGAAATTGGTACTGACGACGATTTGAACTATTATAAAACAAAACCTACATACAAACGGAGTTCGTAACACATTTTGGTGTGTAAATAATTTGTTAAGTTTAGTATATTTTACGCATAAATACGGATTGTTATATTTGAAGATATGTAAAAATGACTTGAGTTATGTCTACCAAATTAACATATTTATAAACACTTTTCTGATTTACACTGTGATGGAACAGTAATAGAATGTCATGTTAGTGAAAAAATTTTGTTGCTCCAAAGTTCCTAGAAAAGAGACATAAAAGTCAAAGGCATAAACGAAATTGACTGTTATAGCTGCCATACTGGGTATTTTTTATATGACTTAATTAAAGTCAAAGGCATAAACAAAATTAACTGTTATAGCTGCCATACTGGGTATTTTTTACGACTTAATTTTTATGTTCAGTGCATTTTTCAATTATTTTGGCAGAAATATATACCAAAATGGCCATTATCTTAAAGGTGTAGATTATGTTATCATATGACTTTAATTATATATATTTTTTTAATTATTCATCAGATTAAAAAAGAAATAAACTAATGCAAAAAAATTAAAGGGTCAAAAGAATTTCCGAAATTTTTAACAGACTGTATTTAGGTGAAAAATGGTCGTATCTGGAATTAAAGAAAAGCAGTTTTAAGGTCTAAGATTCTAGTTTTTAGATCTTTCGGTGGAAATTTTTTAAGAGCTACGGTTATCATGCAATTCTAAGAAATAGCGTGACAAAAAAATTTTGCAATTTTTTTTATTTTATTTTCTGAGACCACACAATTGGAACAATTTTTTTCAGCTAAGCCATTGCATGGATTAGATAGCTTGTTTATTCAGCTTCAATTTCCTTTTATTTTAAATTTCGATACAACCATTCTTTATCGAAATATTGGAGTTTTAATGGAAAAGGATCCTTTTGTCTTCAATCATCGATATCTCGGCGACAAATGGTGGTACACAGAATTGAAGGGCAGTTTCGAAAACTGGAATAAATTTCCTGTAACATGCTGCCGCAACTTTTCATCTTTTACACGAATTTTAAAAAACTGAAAAAAAAGAGTAATTTATGGTTTTTTAGAAAATTGATGGCTAAATTAGAAATATTCACGAAATGACTAATAAATGTTAAACATGACTTTTACAGTTCGATATACCCAGAAGAACCCTGTGAAGTTTCATCTCGATCTAGCGAACTGTTTCTTCTTTCAAACAGTCAAACTTTTGAAAAAAATCAAAGCCATAAATTACCCATTTTCTCCTTTTTTTTAAAATTCGTGTATGAAAAAAAAATTTTTTTCCGAAAAGTTGTGGCAGCATGTTATAGGAAATTTATTCCAGTTTTCGAAACTGCCCTTCAATTCTCTGTACAACCATTTGTCGCAGAGATATCGATGATTGAAAACAAAAGGATTCTTTTCCATTAAAAGTCCGATATTTCGATGAAAACTGGACGTATCGAAATTTAAGAAAAAGGAAATTGAAGCTGAATAAACAAGCTATCTAGTCCATGCAATGGTTTAACTGAAAAAAAAATTTCCAAGTCCGTGGAGTCAAAAAATAAAAAAACAAAAATTCGCAAAATTTTTTTTTTTCCCACTATTTCTTAGAATTGCATGATAATTGATAAAATTTCGAACAAAAGATCTAAAAACTAGAATCTTAGAGCTTCAAAATGCTTGTTTTTTATTTTTTTAATTCTCGATACAACCATTTTTCACCTAAATACAGCCTGTCAGAAATCACGGAAAAATTTCGGAAATTTTTTTCACCCTTTAATGTTTGGCATTAGTCTATTTGAAAGACAATTTAATATGCTTTAATTTGAAATTTCCTGTTTTAACTTTTAACAAATGAAATTAAGAGTGCTCTATAGCAAATAGGCAACCAGCAATATATTTTTATAGATTTTATTACAGTTTGTCTAAATATGAGTTAATGCACAAATAACAGACTTTCCCCCATTTTAACGCAGATTTTCTATAAAATGGACTTAGTTTGAAACTCAAATTACTTTTTGGTGTAAAGAAATTTGTAATTTACGATGCCGCTTGTTCAAAAGGGGCAAATTACAAGTTTTTAAGCAGTTTAGCTTGTGAATGTCATTATCTCGGACATTGATCTAATTTAGGTGAACTGCATAATATCAATCCATTTGATGTGATATAACAGGGCATTAGTAGGCAAAAAAAACAAATTTCTCAAACAAATGTCACGTCCAATTTTATTACATTTACTTTAGTTTTGGGTCTATCGGTATACGTGAAGGGGGGTGTAATGTGGTAGGTAATTTCACAAATTGCCGTCTGATTTCTTAATTTGTACTGAAATCGAAATATAATTTGTACAGTGCAGTGTTGTTTTATTATGATAAAATTGTTAAAAAAAAATCAGTTTTCAAGACGGAATACCATGTATGATATGTTTTTGAAAGTCAGAGGTAGCCTCCGTATAAATATGACCTCCATTCAAAGCTACACCCTGTATACTCAACAGTTAAATTACATGTCTAAATTTCTTGGTGATACCACTGATTTCTTATGCAAATGTCGAACTCTAGTAATGAGTCAGTTCTATTTAAAATTTTACTATTCACATTCTTTTCTTTATTTTAAATTTGAAAAATTCAGTTATTACTTTAAGCAGTTAATTTAGTTGAGTCAATGGATTGATTTCACACGAGGCAAAAATCCAAAAAAATAGAGAAAACCGAACATGCCACAAATTAAGTTTCGAACAGTTGATCAGGTTTTTTTGTCATATCAGCAGCGTTTAAATAGGCCGTGATGTTAGGAATACCTTTTTAATATAACTACTCAAAGGAAAATAAACAGATGTTTAAAAAAAATCAAATGAACTATTACTTTCCGTAATTAATAATTATAGTACATCAGTTATATAAATATTCTGCTAATGTTTACGCTAATGTAATATTTTGATTTTCTATTGTTATTTTTGAAGAAACTTGCTACACAGGACCTTTTAAATTATACAGAGGTGGCTTCAATACAAATCAAGTCTAATATGTAAGGTACCAACACCATTACAGTAAACGAAAAGACACAAATTTTACAACCACCGAAACACAACCTATTTTCTTTAAAATGTAAATTTATTATTTAATTTGAATAATACTTCGTTTTTAAGTTTCACATTTACATTATAATTCATTCGATGTTACCGAAACAAAACAGAAAAATATAGAATTTTTTTGTTATAGAATGCATGTAGAAAAAATAACGCAATTGCAAAATAGCCGATGTGATGATATTCTTGTTTTAGGGACGCTACTTTAGGGAGAATTATTTGATTTTCCTTTTTTGTACAAAAAATAGGTTATGCTTCTCTACCACATCAACCAATAGTATAAAAATACTGAATGTACACTAATAAAAAAATAAATAACTGTACAAAATCCCTGGAAGATAAAGGTAGGTATGTATACTGTAACTCACGAAACACAATAAGCCCAACACTTACTTACAGGTTATACTTTTCTTACGAGTAATTTTTATGAAAATTTCAAAATTTGACAAATATTCAACAATGAATTATTGATAACTGGTCGAAAGTACCTAAGTAACAATGTATAATTTTTTTACTTTAATCCTACAAACTACCTGTCGGGAATAATAGACACTTTTAAGGCATGGGCTTATTTGTCAAATTGAGAGCAATTTAAATGATAAAAATTGCTGATAAGAAATCTAGACGCAGTCACACCACAAAACGCAACCAGAAAGGAATTAGTCTGTAATTGGAAAATAAGAAAACATAAAAGCAAACGGTTTCGTCATTGGTGTACACAAAGAGAGAAAAAAATGTAAATGTTTCATAATTCTATTCCCAAGACTGAAAACTAGTAAGAAAGGAAAAGTTGTTAATACACCTTGAAGCAAATTATAATGTGATTAAATTAAGATTAAATGTGAAAAAAGCATATTTTCGTTGTTAACACACGATTGTAGTTAAATAATAATTGAGCCGTTAGAAATGAAAGTGGAAATATCAGTATTGCCAATTTTAAAAGCACCAATATCATAAAATATAATAAGTTCAACAATCAAAATCAGGGAGTTTAAAAAAACAATATTTTTGTAAAAAAAACCTAATTGAAATGAATTGATTTTAATTAATTTAAAAAACGTTACAAATAGTAGTTACTTTTAAAACTGACAAGGCAAACTATATATCCAATATTATATTCTTAAATTTTTTTACTCGACTATAAAGTTTACTTCTTCGTATAATTTGTGTACATCAATATTTTTTTAATAAATCCCAGAATCAGTTTGCCAGGACTGCTCTAAAACAATTTTCAGTTTGCCTCAAAAACTTCTTCGCTACAATTTATCCAGTGTATTTTCAAAACTATGTACAGTATGTTCCGGTTTATGGATATACAGACCATTAACACAACAAACGTAAAGATTAAGTAGGCTAATAAATAGCATAATTAGAAACTAAAAGTTTTCCAATACACATGTCCGCAAATGACCCGTTTTAATATTACGTTAAGAGGGCCAGCCTGATGACACCCAGACCAGTCTAACAGGACAAAGAACAGACCGCGGGACGCCCCAGGGTTCCAGAAAAGGTCCACGGCAGATTGGCGCGAGCGACGAGGTACATATACATGCGAGCGACTCCACACCACGACGACTCTCCAGCAAACGCTCTGGATTCTAATACATCCTACACCTTCGGACTTGACCCTTTTTTTATTTATTATTATTATACCACGAAATTGCTTAACTATGCCCACAGTCAGGAAATACACATCAGACGACTGACGTTGACAACTGTCCAGATTCGCTTCCAGTCGGTTTGCTAAATAACGCGATTTCAATTCTCCTTATCTCTGCTGTATTTCCCATGTTGCGCATACGATATTTAAGTGTACTAAAAATTACACTGCAAATTCTTTTTATTCGTCTCCACAATAAAAACTGCAGAATGCTAAAAAATTTTTTTTACAATAAGACTTTGGGACTGCTTTCTAACTCTTTTGGTGACCAATTTGTTGGAGACGTGACTCAACATCTGGCGCTCCTGAAATAATGTAAAGGCAATATCTTTGCAACATGCGATGCTTCACCGTTGAGATACAAAAAACATTGATTTAACACTGAAGCAAATTAAACTTGAAAATGTTCTGTTACAATGCGCGATACTTCCTCGTCAAAGGTTCGAAGCTAACCGACTATATCGAAATTAAGTAAAGTAAAAAATCTTCATTACGACGAGCGACATTTCACCTTTGAAGTTCCGAAGTTTACTGACTCAAAAAGCAAAATCCAATGATTTTTAAGTAGTTGTACTTTTTAAATATGTATAGCGTTATTAGAATATATCCGACAAAATATATTTAAACATTTGTTTTTTACTTATTGCATTAATGGTATGTGACAAACACCTATAAATCAGAACACCCTGTATATAAAGAAGTTTACACCTGTATAAAAATTAATCTACATGGCATACAGAATTTTATAAAGAATAAGATTGTACCACCTTTTTTAATCATAAAGAAATTTCTCTTTTTATAATCTTGAAGCATTTCCAAATTAACGAATCATATCCGAGGAAATTATTTTTAATATACTTCTTCAACTATTTACAACTCTCTTTTCAATAAGCAGTCCGGCAGCACTGACCCCAGGACCGGTTATTAAAATGCCCACCACAAAAAAGGAACCAATAAAAAACAAAAAAAAACAAGTGAAAGGCTCTCACAAATCAAAGCACACATGCGGAAAACACCTCCATGACGCGTCAGCCTATATCAGCATCACCGTTGAGCATATTATTACGGCCATAAATGGCTTGTCTGTAACTGTACCTATTGACTGTGGGCGACGGCCTGTCCGGTATGGGAGGGGGCACAATTCCTACGGCGCCGTCCATCAGCGTCACCCCGCCGCTGGCCTCGTCAACTTCACCTATGCTGTTCTCCGCCAAGCTTATACCCAGCTCTGGGTACTGCGACATCTTCGAACGCAACATGTACGAGTATGTTCTGTAACGCTTTAGCTACAAGAAATATATTATGATGACCGTGAGAAATATTATATCAGCAATAAAGTAAGCATCATACAACACTTCATGGGATAATTAAAATGTGAAAATAATATATTTCCTACTTGTACGCTTATGACACTCACTGACACGCATCAGTTGCATGATGCATACTTTATCGGGAAGACTGTGTATTTTCTGTAACATCTTACCTCATAATTTAAATAAGCTTCTTTTTCCTTGTAATTCTGTACAACCTGCGATTTAGAACCTTTTTCAGGGGGCGACCTTCGATGCTCGTCCAACATAGCTTCCAGTCTCATTACTCTCTCCTCGTGATCTGCCAGCTGTTCTCTCTAAAAATATAACGAATTAGCATCCACCGAAACCTTCCATTTTACGTAAATTCCTCACCAAATTCAACTTTGTATGGCTGCATGGCAAGAGCGGCCTTTGGAACTTCTTCTGAGATCCGACGGCTGCCTCCAAAGGCGGGGCCGAAAAGCTGGCGCACACGAAATTTATCGTGTCTATCCAGGACTGCAGTTCCTTCGAATCACTACAACGAAACGTGCAAAAAAATAAAAACGTAAATGTTTTAACACAAAACTTACCTAGTTTGAAATAGATATTCGGCTTGGTCTGCCGTCTGTAGCCTGAACACGTACTGCTTCTTCGTGTAGTCCGATGCCTTGGTGGCGAGAGCGTGATGTATCCGGATGGCGTTATGCAGGTTGTCGCCCATCTGGTTCTTCCTGAAGCCATTCTCGTCCTTGTGTAGGTACAATACGAGATCCCGCAGCGTGCAATAGAACATCTTCCAACTACGCTTGTGAAACGGTGCTAGAAAAATGCAGCAAAGGCCTTCGAAACAGCTATTTTGTATTGCAACATGCTTTGCAGGCTTAATTCTAACCTACATAGTTGTTAATGGACAACAGCACTGCCGTCTTCTCCGAAAAATCTGAAGGGTGTTTAGTGCAACAGTAAAATAATAAAATGAATGATAGTTTCATTGAAGACACAGTCCATTTGCCCATTAGAGTGTTATATGTGAAATATTTTTTATAAATCAAAGGAAATTAATTAATCTGAGAAAATAGGATAAATTGAAAGGTAGTTTGAAGAAATTTGTAATACTGAAATTAAAATTTGCAATTATTAACACTGCGAACGGAAGCGACATAAATGAAGAGTAAACAACTTATGCAGATACATTTTTTGAACTTAATCACCAATTTTAAATAAAATTCATAACTCTAATGGTAGTTTTCAAGATATCACAAGACTCTTAAGGGTGTACTGTAACAGCGTACCAAAACTAAAAGGGCGTCACATTTTTCGATATGACTTCTTATAGAGGGTGATTCATAAATTGTGACCAAAAATTTAACATCCTTTGGTGAATTTTAAGGGGTCTTTCCTATGAAGTTTTTATCTAGGATGCTTTGTTAAAAAGATACAGGGTGTTAAATTTAAAAAAATATTTTTAATTTTTTTAAATAATTCAAAAACTAGTAAGTGAAATAATTTGAAACTGGACAGATGTATTTATGTAAACATTGTCCAAAATCTGAGGGTATCGGTGGCATATTTGTCTAAATAAAATAGTACACCACTGCTTTACGGTTAAATTATTTAAAAAAATTAAAAATATTTTTTGTAGTTTAAGGAAAAGATAAAAACTTTACAGGAAAGACCCCTTAAAATTCACCAAAGAATTCGAGGTTTCTTTTTTGGTCACAATTTATGAATCATCATGTATATCCTCTTACTCTCGTAAAGATTTATGTATTCTAATGAATATGCAGATACATCTTCTTTTAAACTTTAACAAGCTGCATCTCCAATGGCAATTTTTTATATGACAAAGTATTGTTAAATTTGGATGAAGAGATCATTTGTGCATACTATAAAATTTGTTCAAAAATGAAATAAAATATTTTTTCCAGTAGCATGAAATGATGTTTGATGAAAATACAGCCAACATACCTCATAATTACATGCATCTAGTTTGAGGAGGCTTAATTTTTTCATGTTAAATGCCATTTTATTCATGTATTGTGCACAAAAAATGTTACATTTGTTGAGAAAGTATTTTTTTTAATCTTATCCGTCATTAGTAAATGTTTAAATAAGATATTTCATATGGGCAACAAAACATTTTTTTACTTTTACATGTGGTTACACGCCATATTTTATAATAAATAATTAATCAATCATTAACTTCTTTAATTATTTTTCAGACAGTAAAACTGCCTAAAATAATTTTCAAGAAATATATTTTTTTAAATATTTCTAACTCTAAAATAGAAAAATATTCTTTAAAACCAGAGATTATGAATTTTATTTCATGGAATTTATTGTTAATGTGCGGTTGACTCTGCAATAGTTTGTTTACTCTCTCAACAAAAATATGTAAACCAGTAAAAACATACCATTATTCCTTAAGTATCTTTTATTACTATAAAAAATTCTGGATTATTTGTTAGAGATAGTAGAAAATTCTACAAACCTTTAAAATGGATAATATTAGTTGCCAATCCTATAATGTCAATATCAATCCTTAGTTTTAATAACAAGTAATAATAATGAATCGGAATAAAATTGAAGGTGTAGTGTATGTAACTTATGACCGAATTATGCATAAAAAAACATTAAAACCCCCTTTAATCAATACTCAAAATCACCATTATAAAGGGATGTTAAATAAGTTCTCGCTGTTTTTCAACATATTGGCCTTACCAGAACTGCAAGATGGTAACAAACCTATAAAGAAAGACTATAAGCAAGTGTGAAAGTTGATGTATGTTATTTTATTGTTGACTTTTTTTTCATAATATGTATTAAACAAGTCGAATTTCGTGTCAAAAAAGAGATGCGGGGAATTTCACCGCACTTTATTCAAAAGAAATCAGCAGCTGAAGCATACAACATACAGACTTACAGCGACCATGTTCTGTTGAAGATAAAGAACGCTCTGGCGCACCGAAACAGTTTGAAGATGAAAAATTGGGGACATTAGTTCATGAAGACTCATGTTGGACGCTAGCTGAATTTGCAAAATCATTAAGTGTTGATCCCACAACAATTTTGAAATGTTTGAAAGGATTAAGAATTATTCAAAAGCAAGGACATTGTATGTCGTACAAAGCCGGGAGATGTAAGTGTGAACAGCTGCTTCAACGTCAGAAAAGGAAAACTTTTTTGCATCATATCGTAATTTCTGCTCTGCATTTGGTAGGATTAGCTGGATGTAGTTTATTATGAGCTGCTAAAACCGAATGAAATCATCGTGGGAGATCGCTATCGACTACAATTGATGTCTTTGAACTGAGAAGGAAAAATTGTTCCGCAGAGAAACGACCAAGTGATTTTGCAGCATGACAATGCGCATCCACATGTTGCAGTACAGATGAAAACCTATTTGGAAACACTTAAATAGTCCTACCGCACCCGCCATATTCAGCAGACATTGCCCCATGGGAAAAAGTAATGGACAATAATTCCAGCGACATTTTTTTTACTCATTTTTTTAAATAAAGCATTAATTTTCACGAAAAACTGCGAGAACTTGTTCAACATCCCATTAAACACCTTATAGGTACGGTGTTTCAAGTTGGGGAAACATGTTGAAAATAGTAATTTCAATAAAAATTTACCATTACTGAAAAATAAACTTGTTATGGAAAAAAACCTGTCAAAATCAGATTATCTGTTAGTGAGAAACTGAATTTTGAAATTGGGCCCATTTTTGGTGGTGCGTTAATTTTAATTTTATTTTGTCAAATTTCCTGACGGTTACAAACCAACATAATTTTTATGCCTTCCTTGAGATATCGGACAATAAAATAGTTACAGTTTTTTGTAATACCTATTAAGTACATCTTGATTATGCAATATTTAGATAAAATATTTTAAAGTTCTATTGATAACAACAGAAGCATCTAAAAAAGAAATAACAAACAAAAGTGTTTTCAATTTGTCTCGAAATGTGCTCATTAAATGTTTTTTAGATGTGTCTCTTCATATTCATAAAACATATTTTATCTGTTACTTATTGTACTTATTGTTGTTAAGATCGTTACTTACACCACTAGAATTTTCAAAAAATTGTTTTTTTGTTTTTTTGCTTAAAAGGTAGTGTGAACCTTCTAGAATATGAGGCAAAAGGTTTTATACATTAAAAACAATTTTTTTTTGTTTAATTTTGCGCTTTTCCTGAAGCGTGTCGGGCATCTCTCATAAGGCTACCTGCGCTATGAACATACTTGCTCGGAAGGTACCGCGTACCTTCTTACCTATTCATTTATAACTTCTCTAATACACTCATAGATGTCGTTAGGGAATACGCGTGTACAATTCAAGCAATATATATTCAAATAAAAGTACGTTAGTGTAGCGTCAGTGCACGTTCATGTTTAAAACTCATTTAAACGCGTTATTTCCCGAAATATGCATTTTTACAAAACTGCATACACCATAACCAACAATTTTCAATATTTTCCTTTGAAATTTTAACCACATATTTAAAACATTTTGAAGAGAACACATGGATTTTTCAATAAGTTAATTTAAACAATTGTTATAAACAAATAACTGCCCATTTTTTCATCAAAAATTTAATGTTTTACTCCAAGCACTTGCCAATTTTACAAAAAACAATATTTTTACAATTCCATGCCTAATAACATACTTAAACAATTTTTTTCTATTAGCTTTCCTTCTATTTAAAAAAAAAATTGTCAAAAACACGCTTTTTTTAGGCCATTACAGTGGTGTAACCCCTTAACTGAAACATACTTAATAATTATTATTACAAAAAATTGTAATTATTTTATTGATTGATATCCCCGAAAACGAAAAAAAAATGTTAATTTTAATGTGGGTGCATTAAAACAATAACGAAATTTTACAAAATATAAGAACTACTTCGTTTTGGTCAGTGAAACTAAAAACAATAAGTCAATGTTTTTCTAAATGAGTAGCTATTTAGTTTTTTCCTTAAAACCTGTCTCACTATTTTGCTAATGGGTAGGACAACTTATTTCAATAATATAATCAACTGTGATGAGAAACAGCCAGCATACTCCACAGACCTAAATCACTGTTACTTTTTTTTAAGATCCTTAAAGTCGTTTTACATCTATATTAAAAATATTGTTCTTGGAAATAAAAACAACAAATTTTTAGAATTTCCCAATGTTTTACTTAGTTATTTTTTCTAGACAACTTCAATTAACTGTTATTCTCCTTCTTTGGTAAAATTATTTAAGAATCATATAAAAATCTACAGAAAAACTGTCTATAAAGGTGTGACTGCCTTTACAAGTATTCTTAATAAATTAAATGGTACACGATTATTCTGAACACACAAATTGCCTTGAAATTTCAAGTGTCTGAGTCACACCAAAATGTTTATAAACAAAAAAGTTCAAGTATCTTTATCGGCAAGTGAGACAGGCTCTTACTGCTTACAATGCTAACAAAGACAAAAACTCACTTCTTTTGGCATTAGCTTCGTAACAGCACTTCCTCATGACGTAACCTTTCTTGTACTCCACCGCATTGGCAGAGATGGGAACGTCCAGGAATGGGTTTCCGCCCAAATTCACGGCTTCATTGTTCCTCATCTGGGGCTGCGCACTGGCTTCCTCGTTCTCTTCGTCTCTGAAAAATAATATATTTTAAGGCCTGCGCGATCGATTTTAAAGTTACACATACAGTGCCCACTCTAGTGGGTAATTCTTTATGGCGTGGTATAGCTGTTTCAAGACCTCTCTGGGGAAGTTTTCACATTCATTGAGACCGGCTAGGTTTTCTATGAATTCATTGCACGTCATCTTCCTGCCGATGTTCTGGCCATGCAGGTCGGTGTTGAGCAACATGATGGCGCACGTCAAAGTGTGAACAGCATCTAATACAAAATTATCGAGTGTACAATTTTATTAATATTACACAGGGTGTCTCATTTAAGACGGACTCTTCTGTAAAATGAGTTAAACAGAAATGAAAAATTAAATAATTCATTTTAACACAAAAATTTGAAGAAATAAATTTGCGACACTTTTTTGTGCTGTTAAAATGGGACACCCTGTATAAAATTTGACAGTATAAATTTAAATGCACGTACCTTGTGAATTAAATGAACCCGGGTTACAGTCTAAATATCTCTTAGAAAAATGAACGAGAACTCTCTCCCTCTCTTGAGTTTCACCAGTGAGAGAGAATTGTTTAAGGAACTTTCGTAAAGCTATATCTAACGTATCTTTTTCGAAGTTAAAATACTTTAAGTATTCCTCAGCCACAGCCCTACTGAAATCGTTACTGAAAAGGAAATATTTGTGTTGATTTTCAATCGTCTCTAAGCGAGCGTGACTTACTTTTTGCTTAAATGTCTTGAAACGTCGGATTTCTTGAACCCATCGAGACTATACAACCTCTTGGCCAACCTGATCGCCGAAGGCATGTCCACTGCTTTTGGTGAGTAATGGAAGCTGTGAAGACTTTCCACATCACTCTCGTCCTCCGAGGATAAGGGGGATGACTTGTTAGCACCTTCCTTTACGCTCTCCTCTTCGTAATCACCTTCTAGAGTCGAATCACTTGATATCTGGCGAGAAAATGTATGCGAAGAATTAGATACTTGTTTATTAATAGAATTATTTGAGTCAGCACTAAGGCTAATTTACATTTTACAATGTCAGTGCAACTTATAATGACACACGTCGCATTGACTGACTTTTTATAGTTGACGTGAGGCAAATTTATGTCTTCTTTACAAAGGTGCTAATTGCAGTATTAAAACTACATAAATGAGCTTGAATCTGTGTCTGAATCCTGCAAGGGTTTGGTTACGAAAGTTTTAATTTATTTTCTACTTTTTGATAAATATGTTTAATGGAGGACATAGAAACAACATTGAATTTTAAATGTATAGGGTGTCCCAATTTATAGGTGCACACCTCTAATAGAGAAGTAAATAGAACCCTAAAAATGTGCATATTTGGAAATTATAACTTCTTCAAAATGGCAAACCATAAATTTTCCGACTTTTTTGAGATGTCAATTTTTGAAATAGTGCATTACAATTTTTTTTAAGCTCTATTACCTCAATGTTATTCTACACACCATAGCTAATGTTAATGGTTAATCAATTATTAAAAATCAATTATGCAAAAAAACAATGGAAAATATTTGACCAAAAGTGCAAAACTACTTTTTTAGATAAATTTAAAAAAATTAAATGAAAATATAAAATATAATTTAAAAAGTTGAAAATACATCAGGAAATATATTTAAACAAAAATATTAATTAATATTAATTATACAAAATTAAAAATAATAACAAATTTTTATAAAAATTGGTAGTATTTGGAATGTTAATTTTGCAGAAGAAAAAACAATGTTTAAAAAACTGAAAAAAATCAGCTGACAAAATTTGTAGGTTCAATATGTCCTATCCTATTTTTTATTTTTTTTTTAAATTTTTTAAACCTACTTATTTTCTTGCTTATTTTTGTAAATATTTGTTAACAAGTTTTATAAAAAATATCTTGGCAATTTAACATCCAATATGTTTACTTTCCACGGCATTACCTATTATTTAATAAATTAATTATAGCATTCGGTGAATGAAATGGAATTTACATAAAAAGAATTTACTCAATAGTAACATTCCTTGAAGTTTGTTGTAAAAGTTCTATATTTATCCTAAGTATTTCATGGTGTAATGGTTTTTCCTGATACAGATCATTTTATGAGTTATAAGGTAGTTTATTGTTTTAATACAGCTATATATACTTCATAATTAAATTCCTGAGTTTATTTTCTCAAGAGTGGGCTCAAAAATTGTGAAAAATCTTATTTAATTTGAAGAATAACAAATACATATATAGATACTTCATATATCGGCACTTGAACATTTCTTTTAAAAGGACATCACTTGAAAAAGCTGTCTTCAAAATGCAGAAATAGTTGAGCTTAGCTATCACGGTTAATTACAAATTTATATATCATGAAAGTTCAAAGTATTATCTATTAGAAACATGGGAGACTATACAGGGTGTTAGAAGTTTGACTGCTTTAATTTTAACAGATAGAATACATTAAAATAAACAAAAAAACCTTATATGACATGGGTCAAACTCAACCATTTCCGAGAAAAAAATTATCAAAATCTCCAACTTGATGTACAAACGTTCAATTAATTAAGGAATATCGACATAACTGCGTGCATAGAATGGCATAAAATACAATGTTTATCACTTTTTTGAAATTCTTTATTCTAAATAATAATTAGCGTTGTAATAAATTTAAAATTCGATAAAATTCATATCGAGCAATGTGACAACGGCGCGGTGAATAACACGACGTATTCAGTTGGTATCTGGAATTGGACTGTATCTGAGTGTTTTTTGTGTACCACTATTTCCTTTTCTTGAGGTGTTTTCCAGTGAGTGCGCGAAAATTGGATTCAATGGAGTCATGCGTGCATCGAAAATAGTGGTGGACATTTGTGCGTTTAAAAATTACTGAATTTTGCTTTTTGGTAAGTACCTAAATTATTTTAAATATGTATGATTATTTGGACGACGTGAACATTTGAGTACTTTAATTATATATTTCTCAAATACGTAATTTGATTAAAAGTTAAGTTCCTGTTTTAAGAGATTCATAATTACAAAATTCGAGCACAATACTATCTTCGTACTACAAAATCGATACATTTTATTTTATTTATTTAAAAACTGGAAAACAATTGTATTGAAATTTACTAAATGTTTCACAATAATAGTTGTTTACATTTTTGCCGTAGGACAAGTCTGCCGACTTGTACAGATAGTGTGCATCAGCAGGTTAAGAGCTGTTGTTACGTTGTGATGAAACTCCCCAATATGAATACTCGTTGTATTTTGAAAACTGTTAATCTTACGCCCCCTGTAATATACAACTTTTTTGTTCATTTATGATTATTCTATCTTATGCTGAAGTAATGGCAGTCAAACTTCTTACACCCTGTATAGTATGTATTTTGCAATTTAGACAACTTGACTAAAAAGTTATTTCTTTAGCATACTTAGGTATTTGGTATTAGAGAATATACAGGATGTAACTTTACATAGGAGTCAGTTTTTTATATGAGCGTGTTCATCAGTAGTGCCTTTTTTAACTAACAAAGTAGCAGAGAGGAGAAAAATTGTAATACAAAAATAATTTTGTAAAAACAGACTGCTTTTGTATGACTTAGCAACCTGTTATTTTAAAATCAATTTTTTTTTATCAATGAGGACAAAACGATAAACTGTTTTAAAATTTTTGAGTATTCTTGCAAAAATTTATATTTATTGCACGATTTATTAAATATTAACTAATATTGGTATGTGGATAGGCTTACTGCAAGTACAGCTAATGTATGTTTTAAAATAATTATTACTGCCATTATAAAAAATGTACATACTAACAAATATATAAAAATTCTTACTAATTTGAGATATTTTAAATATTTATATAGGCATTATCAGATTTTTAAAAAAACTATTTAATAATTTTTTAAAGCATGTGTTTAGTTTGTCAATCTCAGTGTCATCTCATTTAAGTAAACTACATAATAATAATCCACTTGGTGTGATATGACAACACCGCTAGGTGGACAAAAAAAAAAAGAAACAGCCAATGTTAATTCTGCAAAGTGATAATAAGCGAATATATCAACATTTCATTTTATTACATTTACTTTAATTTTCATTTTATCGGTTTACGAGAAGGCGTTCATAATACTTAGATAATTGCATGCCTTTCTATGTGAAGTATTAGTTTTTGCTAGAATCGAAGTAGAATTAGCGCAGTGTTATGTTTCATTAAGCTTAAATTGCTATAAAATTTAAACTGGTATTTAGTGAGATGTCTTGTGTGGAGTATGTAGGCTTATAAAATTATTTATTTCAGTATTTGGTGATGGTGTGGTGTGTTTGTGCGTCTTCATTGTTTAAATCATTTGTGATATTATTAAAAAAAACATGTATACGACTCAAGAAAGATGAGATTTGACAACAATGCATGCCGTAGCTCTTAAAACTTGAAACACTTTAGTACCTTTAAAATAAAGTAAAAGAATTTTAAAAATCTTGAGAAAATTTTATGTTTAGAATTTGAATGTTGACATTTTTTTGACTTCATTGAAGATTTTCTAAATGTTTCTCTTCATACATAATGGGAATGAAAAAATAAAGAAAACAAAATTAATAAACAAAATTGGAGGGAAAATTATATTCCAAGTTAATCAATTAATAAAAAATGAGTTACCTGATATCCACATGGTTCACTCTTAAGCGTAGAAGCACTGTCGCTCTGCTTAGCCCTGTCCTTCTCAGGTCCCTTCACTTGTATCACAATACGATGATCACTATCCGTGCCCGCGGCGTTCCCATGCACCCTCACGTACCTCTGCCTCGGTTCCGACACCAACAAAGTACTGTCGCTGTCACTATGATCACTAATTTCCATAACACAGTCCCTGATGCCGACACTGTCGTCATCCCGATAATCGGGGCTGGAGATATTCGAAACCGCCTCGGATACACTGTAGTCCCCAGTGTGCTGACCGGCGGGCCCGTTTGGCAGAGAGAAGGGTACACGTCTAGAGCCCGATTGACTTGACATGACAGAGGAAGACACTGATGTGGGTGAGGCTGGGGATCCTGAGTGCAGGGGACTGGATGATGTCGGGGAGATGTTGCTGTGAGAAGAACTGCTGCCGTTGGAGAGGGTGTGGGCGAATTTGTGGTGGTCGGAGATGGGGGCGTTGTATGTCCAGACTATCCGGTCACTATCACTAGTGCAGCCTGCTGATTCGGGCCGAGTATCCAGGAGAGTATTGAGGGAGCTGGTGACGTCCTCGTCGGCTTCGGCATTAGCGACGCTGACGCTGCACAGGTCGTTCTGCTGTCCTTGAAGTTGGTCCTCGGACCGGCTCGTCCGTACGTAATTGTTGGAGGAGTAGGGATCTGCGGGGGAATGTTGGTGCTGATCCCTCTTGTTGGCACTGACGGGGGAAGTACTGGCAGAGTTGGGGCCCGACTTGCCGCCCACCCGGTGGCCTAGGTCCATCTCGTTTGGGCTGTTTGGCACTGAGTTGTGCTGCTGATGGCGTAAGTGGTGGGCGTGGCTGTTGTGATACCTCAAATTGTCCACCTGGAAAGAAGGAAAAACGGAAATAAATACACTACTCTGCTTTTATTTCAACAGTATTCAATTTTTTATGTAACATTAAACTTTTTTGTATAAAATTAGAAGAATAGAACAAATTAATTTCATTAGCCTTGTTACAGTTTGTAATATAAAATAATGTAATTTTTTCATAATTTATTAAAAAATAATAGCGGATACAGTTATCCTTTTGAACAGATTACACATTTTATCATCTATGTTCACATACTAGTTTTATCCTTCGAAAAGTTATATCTTATCAGAACATTTCTATTTTCTATCATGTCCCATTATTAAATTCTATATCAGCTTTACCTTCATTATGCTGTTCATAAACTACTCTTATCATTCTGAATTCTACTAGATAGATTAATAAATATTGTAAACAAACAAATATGCCTCATCTAATAGTCAAGTATTGTAACTGATAAATTCGTAGTACGAAATAAGGAGTGGCGCCACTATTTCCTAATAGTAATTTGACACTTGAAGATTTAACGAAAAAAAGTATATCTATCAGATATAATCTATTTATCCTTCGATTATATTATTTTTATCTAGAACTGAACTTATTGAATTACATTTGTGATAAAATCAAACATTTTAAAAAATGTCTATATGTATATAAAATAAATGGGATTTTTGGTCTAGGAGAAAACGTAAAATTTTTAATTTTTTAATATTTTTTTTTTGTAATACAAAATTATAAAAATCAGGAAATATTTTTCTTATCAAAATATTAAAAACTTTATTATGGGAGAAAATATTAAGTTCAGTTATAATAATATTGATCTAATAAAACCATCACAAATGTATTTTTCAGCAATATAATTAAAATTTAAACGAATACTTGAAAGTTAGAGAAAATACTGTTTTTCATTTTTTTTTTAAATATATTTCGTCCCTTTTTGTTTGCTCATAAAAAATTAAGTTTCCTGTTAATTCGTGATTGAGTTTTAACAATTTGAGATTTGAGAGAATTTGTCAAACTGTGTTATTTCCAAACTCATGGAAATTTATTAAAGCAAAATATATCACAAAAACCATTTAATAAGATAAGTATTTTTTAATTTTTTTTTAATTGTTAAATCTCTATAGTAGGATCATATTCGATGCAAAGTAATAAATCATTGCCTGTCAAGGGAACCAATGCAGTACACTTTTAAGGGTTTAGAAATTGAATAATTTCTTTATACATTATGAAGGGGCAAAGGGATCAGTTCACGTCTGACACCCTTGTTCCTACAAAAATTCCTTTATTCTCATAAACTATTTATTTTAAATGTAATTTATTATAAATCCAATTTGTTTTTTAATTTCCACATATGTACTACATTTTACCTCTGTACGCGCCACTGTTGTTTACTTGTTTTTTTGGAGGCGCTCTCTGTTTTACGATCAAGCTCGCCAGGTTAGTATTTGACGCATAACCGACCACTTCGTACACTCGATGCACCTGGGTGACTACAGCTACTACCAGAACACAGTGCGTATGCAGTGGTATTTCAGATTTAACATTGAATTTCATTTTAAATTTGACACGATTTTCCTTCGATAAAGGACCGATAACTTTTTGCTCTACTTTGCATCGAATACGATCCTACTATAGAAGCTTCTAATGTATACAAAAGATAAAATTAATTATACTTGTATTAAATTAAATTGTTACGACTCATATGACTTTAAGGGTATTTACAGATGTTATTCAAGACAAATGTTCCTTAATAGTTATCTCGTGCCAATCATTTACAGCAAATATAAATAATATGATTCTGCACTATTTAAAAAATTGTTCCTAAAGTTCTCTTGAAGCAAAGTCATATATGCTAAATGCTAAATAAATACGTAGACAAATTAGACTTAGTAATAATCTTAAAATAAATAATAAAGTACTATAAAATTTGAGTTTTTATTTGATTTATATGTGACATTTTGGTGTCTTTGAAAGAGGTGTGCTGTAAGTAAATAGTTTAAGCTGTATTTGCTGTGTATATCCATCGTAATGGTATCTTTAAATTACTATTCAGAATAGAAACTTGTAGTTTGTTTTACAACAATAATTCAGGTTAAGCTACAATGTTACAAATTATGGGCAACCGACAAATTTTGATAGCTCTTTTTCATTAACTTTTATGTTCAGATCTCTTAGGTCTATACACATAGAACGATTATTTTCCGCTTTAAAGCAACTCCAAAACTATTATCCGCAACATTCCTCTAAAAGCAACAATAAGTAAAATATGTTAGACTACAGATTTTAAGTAAATTGTGTTTTGTTTAGATTTTACTTTTATTGTATTTTCATTTATGTTTTTACTTTAAGTTAAAACAGACCATAAATAGCTCATACACATTTAAACATGTAGCATCGTCTCTTTCATTTCAAGACTCAAATTGAAGAGTGTGCAGTAAGGAGTTAAAGATTGCATTGGTTGCAATTAGCGGCGATGCAGCATCCAATAGGATTTGAGTCGATACACTGTTAGTGGTGTACGTTCAAAAATTGATAACTGTAGCTGCTTGTTAATAGAGTTTTGGGAGGAATTTTTAAGTATTTATCATTTAAATCTATTTAGGATGTTAAAGCATTAATTAATACGAAGTTTCATGATTCTTAGACATCGAGCATACTTGCTTCATGATTTCTGATGTATATGAGATGTTTTAGGCATGGTTTTACGGTATACAGTTATTAAACTTTATTTTAGAAGATGGTGACCAAGGAAAGACTTACTTTTTTCTGTTGCTTCGGAACAATGGTAGTCTGAGGCATGCGCGAGATATTGAGTATGTGCTCTCCAGTCATCATGTATGCCTCGAACTTAGGCTGTCCCTTGGACTTCTCGTTAGCTGCCAGCGGCTGCCACTGCAGTCTCTCGTTTTCCTCTGGGGCTTCCTGATGGCGGCCGAGGAGCGGCTCCTGTTCCGCGCAGCTACCGTTGGTCGTCCCGAACCGACCATGCTGGTGGTGGGCCTTGTGGACGGCTGGTTCCGGCCTGGGGGAATTGTGGTGTACTCCAGGTATCTTGGTCGTCTTGTCGCCTTCGCCGGTAGTGTTTACAGAGAGCAGGTGCTTTCGAACAGTCGCCTTTATCTTGGGATCTGTGGGAAAAGCGAAGGGTGATTCTTTACGGTCATTTCTAACTACTGTAATATTGGCTGGCATGGTTTTTAATTATTTTTAGTTCACGAATATCATTATAAAAATGCACTTTAATTATTATACAGGTGTCAATGAGAAAATAGGCAAACTTTAAGCAATCTTAAATAAAGTTTTAAAAACCTTTGGCGATGTACCGTTAGCAAATTAAAAAAATAACAATAACATATTTTCTTAATATATTAAGTCTGTGCAATTATAGTTCCACAAAATTTGGCACTGTAATCTTACATTTGGTATAGTCTTTCCGATCTCAATTGAAGAACCAAGAGGTCGACAGTATGTACCAGGTTCGGTAGCTGACGCAGCAACTCGGCATTGAAATATTTGAAAAACTTATAAACCATACCCATATACAGGTCTCGTCGAACTAAACGTGGAGGTGGTAGAAATGTATACGCCCAGTTGGTGTATAACACAGCTGCATTGGGCGACTGGGCAATAAATCTTAGTTGTTGACAAGTGGTTGACAAATTGCCTAGCAGTGCAGTGCAGCAATGCGGAATTTGGTGTGATTCGGGTAATTTTAATTTATTATAGGCACCTTCCATTAATCATTCAATATTACAATTGCGAAAGGGAAAAATAAGAGGGATATTTTGTTTACTAGTATTGTTACATGGCATTTTGGAGACCTTTTGAAACGGAACAATATTTACCATCAACATAATAAAATTGCTTGAGGACATAAATAATTAAAATATTATATTATATATTACAAATTATTATAATTTTTTCATCTAGCAGAAAACTAGAGGCTATGAAACTCATTAAATTTTATTGCTAGGCATTTCTATACATGTTCAACTGACTTCAGAAAGACTATACCATATATTACAAAGCCATGCTATTCATTCTATATTTTAATTACCAGTGCCGTAGATATAGGGGATCAACAATTATCTTAAAGCTTCTGTGCCTATCTGTCACTTTGCTAAAACACATTTCTGTAAAAATACTATATTTGTATTGTATGTTTGTATTATTAATAATGTTTCTGTTTGTTTTACTATAGACACTACAGTTTTTCAAAAGAATCTTAACTACTGTTAACATAAAGATATAACTAAACCTGAATAACATGTATACAAAAATAATAACAAATAAAAATAGTATAAAGGAATATATGTACTTGAATATAAAAGTACGAATAAATTAAAAAACGAAAACTGAATGTTATCCTTTTTCTTAGACTACATTTTTTTTATTTATTATTATTATTATTTAAAGTTTTCTGCTACTTTTTAAAATTTATTCATATGTGTTTCATATATGAATGTGTTATGTATTCATATATGTTTTATGCTTAATTTGTATTTTTATATTATTTTTCTATGTCCATCTTGTTCAGATTAGCAGAGATTTTTTATAAAGAAATTTAAATTATGCTTTGTTTATTTCTCACAGTTGTAGGAACATAGAAAAACTCAATCCCAAGCGATATTTTTAAGCATCCTCGAAAGGAGTTCAAAATGGCAACCATTAATGTTTTTTTTTTTCATTATATCTTTTTAAGGAGCTGAAAATTAGTAGTTCAAAATATGTGGTTCAGAACTTGGCTTATTAAGAAACTTTCTTATCTCTTGCATTTTTTCACAAAATTTTCCGCTTTTTAGTAAAAAAAGAGGAAAATGAAATAAATTTCCGTTTCTAGAATTTACTCTGCAAATACTAAATATATTTTTACAAAATCTGTTGGAAATGGCGATCTTTAACTTCATTACAAACTTCTATTCTACAATGCGACTGTTCCACGCGACAACGCGATTCCGCAATTTTTTAAAATTTTCAAGTGGAGTCGTATAAATCAGAAAAAAATCGAGCAAGTTACGCCTAAAGAACGTAAAAGGCAGAATTGTGCTTCTCATCTAAATATCCAAGGATATTTTTAATTTTTTTTAGAAAAGTGTAGTTGTTAATGTTCAAAAAAAAGAAAGTGCAACGATTTATTATGTTTACTTCAAAATTTATAAGAAAATACGACAAAAGTGTTTTTTAAGTAAATATGTCGTTTTTCAAATCATACAAAGAGCAAAAAGGTCATAGTAGGCATATAAATTACAGAATTAAGAAATGGGCTAACTCCCCATATCTACGCCACTGATAATAATTGAATGACAGAATATCTGGCATGGTTTTCTAACTACTAACAATAAATAGACATTTCTTTCAAAAAAAAGGCATGCAAATATCTGGCGCATGGTGCATTTATGGGCCAATATTTGATATACATTTTTTTTTTAATTATTTTTTTCTGAGGAATGTTCCCTTAAAGTTTGTGGGTCATCCCGTCATTGAGCAATTTCTTACAAATTATTTAAATATTAATTCAACTTACTGCATTATAAAGTGTGTAATTATTACTAGATAGTTGGTAGCAATTTTTTACCCTATAATTATCGGCGCCGTACATCGAATCCAAAAAGTAGGGTTAATTGGTAAAAATAGTAGAGTTGAGAGAACATTTTACGGTAATATGTTCATGATTATAATAAAAAATATAAAATATTAATGTGGCTAGACGTAATTTGATATCTTTAATAGCAACCAAAATACAAAGTGCAACATTCTTTACCTGCATTACAGAAAAAAAGATTCATACTACAGCAATATTGCAATTTTCACTTTGTTTATTACTTTGGAAAGTTTTGATTGAAAAAGGAACCACACTATATCCCTGCAAGTTCTTCAATACACAATCAAAACTGTTCAAGTAACAACAATGCGCACATATTAATTCATGAATGTATTTATTACCAGCCCTCACCATTACACAAGGCACAAGAATACAGCACGATTTTCCTCTGTATCATCGAAGTGCAGAGCAAAGCAGACTAATTTGCAAAAGGCAATAAGAAACTGTTTATCTAACTGAGAATATAATAACCAGTTTGTCTAGGATCTTGGATGCCGCATAACATCACGCAGAGGTTAGTCACTGCTTTAAATCATAAAGGAGCAGCAGCAGCTCAAATACAACCAGCACCACTACTACCAAAAATATGTAAAATAAGTATTAAACGTTTTTATTATCGAATCGATCGTTTACGGACTTGGGGAGGCGATTATTTGAAACCTACAGAAATATTTATCATTACCCTCGTGTTGTACAAAAATATATTTCAGATAGGTGTATATATGTAGACTTAAACCTTTTGAATTATTTCTAAGGAATTTTTCAATAAATTTGTGTGATAGAAAAGTTAATGATGAATTGTCACTTATGTGTTAGCAAAGCAGATTGACATTTACTGTGAAGTGTCGTTCCTTCTCGACACCAGCAGTTCCAATTATGTTTTCAGTGTTTTGATTGTACCACAGTTCAGTGATATTTGATTAATCATAGAAAAACGTGCTGTATAAAGTCTTAAGGGAATCCGGTTTTTGATTAAAAAAAAGAACTAAAATAACGATCAGACAATATGGAAAGAAGCAAGAAATATCCGTATTTCCTGTCACGAAGAGAATGAAAATTTCCTAGGGTATAGAACAAGGCCACCTAAAAATATGTCTGATATTTAAAGTATAAGACACAACTGCATGACCTTGCTTTGTTAAACAATCGCAGATAGTCTTCACGAAGCAAATCGCAAAGGAATGTGCTAGTCCAGACAGAAAATGACGTAAAAAATAAGAACATTTTACATTACATAAGTATGATACTGACTTACAAAAAAGATGTTTGCTTAAAGCGATTGTAAAATTTCCATACTCTGGGGACAAACATTTACTGATTTTATATTTTTTATTCTCTAAATTACGTTAAATGTATATATACATTTCTAGAACGAATACTTCACTAATGGTTGTTATTAAGCATTATTAAAAAAATGTATCGAATTTTATCTAGTTAGAACAGTATTATCGGAACACGTTTGAAGTCTCGAGTAACTGCCCTCTCGATTTCTGGAGAACTTATTGTGGGAAAGATAAAACGATCTTGTCTCGGGGCTAGTAACTCTCAGGCTAATAGCCCTTGACTGTTTGTCAACTGATCTCATGTGCCAGTATCGATGCAAAAGTTCAGAGGTCGACGAAATTCACCCCAACTTCGCCCCGATGTCGTTTACGATTATCCAACTTAGTTCGATAGCTTCCAGGAATGTCGTCACCACGACAATTAATGTATCAATTAAAGAGCTATCCAAAACGATCACTAAAAAATGAATTTCTGAAACATTCGTTCCTTTACAAGTTTTGTTCTATCTGTACCTACTTAAGAAAATGTAGTTAATTTCAAGGAATACCCAGAAAGAAATTTCTGAACAATCGGATGGTGCAGAAAACTGTTTCTTTTTTCAAAGAAAAATTTGAAACAAACGCAAAAATTCTGAAAATTTGAATCTTTATTAAAATCTAAAATATAAAAGGTTCCAACTACTAGATTTGTCAATATTAATAACTTTTAGAGATTACTTAAAAAATTACAACATTGTTACTTTTAGAAGTTGATGAACATACTGAATATGTTCAAAATGACCAAAAACATGTTGGTCTGGAATCAGAAGACAATATTCATCTTGCTTTAAGTGAATTAGCAAAATAATGTTTTTTATCCGAATATTTTATAGTTTGCTTTGAAGTTAAAATTAAAAACTATAAAGTTAAGTGTTTCTTTTTAATTATAGAGAATTAAAACTCTGTTTCTTTTATTTACTAGTGAAATTTTAAGATATGGTTTCTTTTTGTTGTTTTATATTTTGTTAATTTATTTATTTGAGAGCATCCTGAATAATACATCAATTCTGTTAATATTTTATTTTCATACTCATTAAGTATTGCAGCAAAATGTATTTGGAAAAATATGCTAATAAGTATTATTCAAATCCTTTTATTTCCACTTTCTTCTTTCACAATCAGTGTGCCTCATTTGTAGTAAAGAAATTTCACCGACAATTATTTCCATAAATCTTTATTTGATTTTATAGTTTAATTGTACGTCATAGTCATCAACTTTGTATGGATATGGTATTACAGAAAACCTCTTATTTGAGTAATTTCTCTCTCCCTTTTTTAGTAAACAAAAGGAGGCCAGTGCTATGAGATTATAGTTGAACTTCCAATCAACAGATGGCGCAATTAAAGTATAGTATACGTTCACAGATGTACGATAGTGAAAGTATACAGGGTGGCATAAAACTATGGGAACCCCAAAAAATCAAAATGGCGGCGAAATCGAGATGACGGACGCAATTTATGAAAGTTTACCGATTGTCACCAAATTTTGTATACCGTGGTTTTCGAGGTCGCTGATCACGAATACGAGGACGAATTTAAAAAATAAAGATGGCGGATTCAATATGGCGGACGAATTTTTCGGAAATCAACCGATTTGCACCAAACGTTGTATACGGGGGTTTTTGGAGTCGCTGATCACGAATCCGAGGTCAAATTTGCAAAATTCAAGATGGCGGACGAATTTTTTTTGAAAATCAGTCGATTTGCATCAAAGATCGTATACGGCCGTTTTTTGGGTTGCTGATCACGAATGTGGGGTCAGTGACCCCCAAAATATATCAAATTTGGCCCCATTGATTAAATTTAAAAAACCCCATCCACCATCTTGGATCCGCCATCTTGAATTTTGAAAATCTGACCTCGGATTCGTGATCAGCAACCTCGAAAACCTCCGTATACAAAATATGGTGACAATCAGTTAACTTTCAAAAACGTCCACCATCATAATTTTGCCATTTTGAAAAAAAAAATTATATTTTTTCATTTCTTAATATTTAACATTTTTTGATAAAAAATACGGATTTTTGCAGAACAAAAAATTTTCAATTTAAAAAATGGATAAAAGATGCAAAATTTATCTTTGAACTGATTTTTAGCAAAAGTGACAAATTCAACCATTAGGAACACAATGAAAGAAAAATCGCAGCAGTTTGAACTCTTGAGGGTTCCTTTGAAATACTTTAAGGTTAAAGAAATACCGAAAATGTCTATTCATTATTTGTAAATTTATCTCAAGTTTAGCGAAAATCTTAAATACCCAATTTTTTTCTCAAAAAGCGACAAGAACGTCTTATAGAAGATATTTTGAAGTTTTGAAAACGCCGTTTAGATTTTCTGTACGATCATTAGTTATTTTTGCTTTGAACGATGATAACAAATCATCGTACAAACAGTCCAAATTAAAGAAACTAAAAGAGCTACTGATGTGGGATTGCCAAAAAAAAATTGTTTGAAGCCCATGGACCTTTTCACCATTTTTCCTTAAGTTACGACTTTTTGAAAGTCACTTAAAAATTTATGATTTTTTTCTTTCCTTGCCAGTTAAATAACGATTTCATACAGAAATCAAAAATGCGGGTCAAGTCAAGCAGTAAATACGTAATGCCAACAAATTTTCCAAAGCGTAGCTTTCAATTTTTTCTGGAGCAGTGTATGATTGAACGATATGAAAAGACCGATTTCAAACAGAACGCGTGGGCGTTGACGACTGCCCAGATTGGATCTGGTCGTCTTTATCATTCGGGTCACCTTGCGCAGTAGCTCCTACAATTTTAAAATCCCAATCCGACTCGAGCGCCGAACACAAAATTAAGCGGTAACTCCATGTTCCTCGTCAAGGAAATTTTAAAACGAGTAAATTATAACACGAAGACGAAATTGCTATCATATCGAGTCATAATGTAAAAGAGGCCGGAATGAGCTTTAATTTCATAAATTTCTGCTTTTATGGCTCGTAAAATCTCACTAAAAGCTGTTATATGGGAAATACAATTTATTTGTACACGTTTACTGCCGGAAATAAATATCGTAATGATAATAAAACAGCGGCATCCGCCGTTTCTGGCATAACAAAGTAGTACCTGCTCTCGCAGTGATGCTAGAAAATCCACTTAGCCTTCAAGGGAGGCTTTACCACTCACAATTTAATGTTTATTTACATTACATTAACGTACAAGATGAATCCCTCAAAACCTAGTTTATTTATAAAATGATGGTAGAAGTCATATACAACAGGGTGTTTCTGAAATAAGTGCGTTCCTTCAAAGGGGTAATTATTACGTGAAACTTAGGCCGACTTTGCATCGCGCCACTTAAGTTAGGTCAAGTTCAATGTGGTTATTTGCACAGTACAGGCGCGGACATGTCTTGCTCGCTCTCATCGAGCCTTCCCGTTTCCTTATGCGATTATGGACGAAGGTACTGTATAATTATGTACTTAGAATTATAGTCTTATTTATTATAAAGTTGGAAATTGTACTATTTTTCTATTTTTTAGACTTATTAGATGATCATAACTATATTCTGGTACACGTGTCGATTCAAATCGATTTTAATTTGTTTCATTGTTTGATTAATTTTTTTTAAAGTATGTTAATAGATTTTGATTACTTGCGAATTAATTGTAGCAATTTAGTATCAAATAACTTATTTCAACATATGTAACTAGTACAGTGATTGATGAAAATATTTGCATAACTAGTCACGACTAGAAATATTTAATTTTAAAGACGTCGAGCATAAGTGTGCATCGTTAATGTTGGAAATATTACTTGCGCAGTTGGTTAATATTAGTACTGTTTTGCACAGTTTTATTCCTAGTTTCTATTTTAGATAAAATGTAAAATGCGAAAAATTTACTGAAATAAATATGTAATTATAAATAATTTATTAAAGACACCTGTTAAAAAATACTGTTAAGCTAAGCGCACCTGAACAGTAAGCGTTATGCGATTTGATGGATGTGTTAAAGCCACAACAGTATACAAAAACGACCAATCCGTATCCAAACACCTAGACCATACATTTTAATCGAGTTAGACTTCAGATCTCATTTCGCACGATTTTTTGCCTATTATATTCAACAGGTTGAGGAATTACTTCACGAGCGTACAAATTAATTGCTATTGGCCGAACGCAAAACGTTCATGTGCGCCTAGCTTTATTTGTACAAAGTAACAATGTGGACCAAATGCCATGATTTTGCTTTACAAGTATGAAGAGCAAAATCAAAGATTTCTAAAGGTAATATGTACATGTTTTTATGAAAGTAGGCATCTTTTGAAATCTTTAATATCACTCGAGGATAAAAATTAGCCTTACCGCGTTTAATTTTTAGCGTGACAGGATCAGATGATAACCGCAGACATTTTAAAACTGAAAAAGCAAAAAAAATGAGTGTTAATAAATTATTAAAAGCTCCAGCTTGGTGAGACGAAAAAATTACACTTGTTAATTACGCAAGTGCTAATTAATGAACAGCGTATTAACTAATTGATAACTTACTTACCCTCTTTCGTACTAAATCTTATGACATCTGTCTCGTTTACTTTGAGTATCACATCGCCGACTTCAACCTGGAACAAGCATAAGAAAACTATAAATATTTATGATACGTAAACAAGAATTTTATCAAAATAGTATGTACAACAGGCAGACAATAACAACGATATCGACGTTATTGCTAAAACAAACGAAAATATTTGCACAAGTCCCCATTTAATCATTCATTCGGTTTACTATATTGTTTATTTCATGAATTCGTTTTAAGAAAATGACAATCTGTGTCGACTTGAGTTCAGTTACAGTCTATCAAAAAATTCAATTGTCATGGGATTATACGGCGAATGAGTTTATCACTTAGAATAAATAGATGAGATTCTTGCGATATACATAAATTATTTCGAATTTTTTAATTTAAAAAAACGCCAATCGTGTAAATAGTAACAATCAAATTAGTAATATTTCTAAGTTGGATTTATTTACATACCAATAAAGATTTAAATAAATGTGCTGAAATATTTTGCACTTATTTCTATAAAATTGTACCTGTGTATAAAAATGATATTTTGAATTGTTGGTATTATATCATACTTTTAATTTATGCATTGTTTCTTTAGAGGAAGATTGACATAAACAAACCTGATTGCTTATTTGTGAGTATTTACATGAACATATAGATAAACTAGAACAAATAAACGCTGTTTATACAGACAAATCCCTGAATAATTTAGAGATATATTGTAAAAAGAAGTTTATTTTTTAATCTTTCTAAATATCTATACACAGACATATTATATCACACTTTCATTACAGACTACCAAAACTCAAAAAATATTTTTGTTGAGTTATGAAATCGTTGAATCTACACTCGAGATAATGCGATTGCCGATTGGTTGAATAAAATGTGTCATTCTCTTAGATCTATGAATGTATCTTACACTCATCACTTCAAAAATTAAAAATATTCCAAACTAATCTTCACACAATTAAAAATTCATGACCCGCTTGATTTTAAATTGTGTACCATTTTAATTAGTATCAGTTTATTGTCTAACGAGCAAATGAAAGTTTATCTCCTGATATAATTTTACAATTATGTTTACTTCAACGATTAATTAACAATATAAAAAAATTGCGCACTGTAGTTCAACACAATAGGTAACAGCGAATGAAATGTGAGACAATTACCCTTGACATTTTAAACGCATTTACACGTATTACGTACTGAAATATAAAAGAGTTTGTTAATACAATAATAAACATTCGGTTCTGTAAACATTTCCAAGAAATTATAAACAAATTTTGCATCGGGTCAGGTAATAGTCTCATATAATTTTGTAGTGTAAGATTTTTTCTGCTTACATAAGTAGGTATCTATCTAAAGATAAAAATGAAAATATACCTATAAAAACAACTAAATTTGCATGTACTTTCTATCCAATACACATAATTTAATGGAACACCTAAAAATGTTTATAAAAAATAAAGTAAAACGATATTTCACTAAATACACTAGTAAAAAAAAAAAATAAGGATAAAAAAATCATAAATATTTATGCAAGTTTCAAAACGCTGTAACTTGGTGAAAAATGATCGTAGAGCAATAACAAAAAAGCGAATTGAAGCTTAACGTTTCCAGTTTCAAAATCAAAAACTCAAAAACTTTTATTATTGTCTATCTTTAAGAAATCCGGCGGAAAAAAATTTAAGGATTTTGAATGAATAGACTAATGATATTTTCGTTTTTTTTTTAAGTATCCCAAAGGAAGCCTCAAGAGTTGAAATCGCTGCGATTTTTCTTTCACTGTGATCCGAATGACTGAAATTTTTGTTAAAAATCAAATTAAAGGATAATTTCTGCTTTTTTTATTCATTCTTCTAAATTGAAAATATTTTTTTCGCAAAAATTAATGAATTTTTTTATCATTTAATTTTGTGACTAATATATAAAAGAAGTGTATTGTTTTCTAACTGACTTGCAAGCTTTTATGGTAGTTGACGATGATCGATTATATTGATATTTGATTGATAGTGTGAGAAAGTAAAATCACTCCCTTGTTATTCATAATACAGAAAATAGTATATTACGTAATAAGTGTTGTAAAAAGCATTTTACGCACGAATGGAAAAGTTACGCACGACGCCGCGTAGCGGCGAGTGCGTAATTCTATGAGTGCGTAATTGCATTACACCACGTATTACGTACTATACTTTACCTACGACCACTACTTTAAATACTTAAAAACACACCGTCTTCGATCAATGCAAGATTCCTATTACGTCGTACGGTAAAAAAATCGCACAGCTTGGTAAAAAAATCGTACAGTTTTCCTAGCAACC